>NW_010206627.1:0-15955 GCF_000695765.1 Mesitornis unicolor
GCCCCGTCCAACCTGGCCTTGGGCACTTCCAATGATGGGGCATCCATAACTTCTTTGGATACCCTGTGTCAGTGTCTCACCACCCTCACAGTAAAGAATTTCTTAGAAGGAAATAACCTGATTATCTTTTCCACAGTGGGACAGAATAAGATATGAGCCTGAAGTGCAGCATGAAAGCTGAACTAGATATTAGAGGGTGGAAAACACCCAGAAAACCACTAAACATAAGGTTAGTGAAGCTTTGGAGCAAAGTCTCCATCACTGGAGGTCTCTTAGAGCCAGCAAAGACTGATGCTGGCTCAGGCGTAAGTGATCACTCGAATTCCTTTCAGCCTGGTACATGAACAAGATCTTGCAGGCTCCATTCTATGTAAAGCAGCTTTAGTTCAATGCTGGTAGAGTCACCAACCAAGCAAATCTGAGACAGCACTACGATATATTGGACAAATCAGTTGGCACCAGAGGTAATTCTTGACAGTTTGCAGCCAATTGTGGAATACGCCTCATTTTCCCAGCCATGTATAACTTCTTATAGCAATGTGGCAAAGCAGGAGGTCTCTATCACCCTGCACAGCTACTGGTTTTAAACAGAATAGTCATAAAAACAGGATATTGAGCAGCCCTGTCCAGCTGTTTATGGTCACATATGTGTTCTGGCAGCATGGCAGGTATTGTTGCTTACAATAAAGGTGCAACTTGTGTCCTTCAGCTGAATCCTGGAGCAATGACCATGTCTATCCTCACCAGACAGATAAGTGTAGTGTCAGAGACTACCTGGTGTGGTACTACTGACACTGCTCAGCATGAACATGAAAAGCTCCTACAACAGATCTGTATTCAATCCACATTGATTTGAGTGAGAAACTGAGATTTCCAGAAATAATCATCTTGACCACCTCTCTTTTGGGGTACTAACTCGAGAGGCCTTCAAGAAGAAGGGGGAAGGACAGGCAACGGGCACGAGCATGTGTCTTCAGTAAACCAAAACAGATCTCAGTGACAAGTTTGAATCACGCCAGCTAAAATGAGTGCTCTCGAAGTCACGTTACCCCAAACAATCCTCTGACCGTAGCGAAGAAACATCCGCAAGCTATAAACGTGTCCCTTAAGACACGAGGTGTTGACGTGACACCACGGGTGGGATTTCACCCTAAGTCAACTACAGAAACCAAGCATTTCAGGAATCCTACCACGCTTGGGGTGACAAAGGAAGCAGATGACATCTCTTAACACAGGCACCTACTTGAAGAGAAGAAAAACTGTCTTCTGAAAGCATGCCCTCCCTCTTTCCCCCCCTCAACTACTGCTCAGGCATCAATGAGTAACCCAAATTAGATGTCTCTAAGAGCAAGACGATAATTGGAAGGATTTTCACCAGCAGAAATGGCTTACAGACAAATCACAAAAAGCCCGAGCAGTGATTTAAGCTCCGGGAACTTTCTAGGCACACGAGAGCCACAGCTCTTCCCTATGCGCCCTCTGTGCTGCTCATTTCACAACACACAAAAAAAAGCATACCTCAAAGATCATCCATCATCCGCCTTTTCAAGAGCCAGCCCGGTCAAAACCACAACAAAGAGAAACGTAACCGAGGCACCTGAGGTTTGGATAGCAAAGCTGAGTCACTAAAGCGAGTGTTGCAATCTAGCGGGTTACACCACAGCCTCGACTTTTCCTTAAAACAGGAGATAAGCACAGGAGACAAAACAAGATGCAACATTTCCAACACCACGGGACAGAGGAAGGACAGCTCTGGAGCCAACTATTTCCTTCCCTGCAGCCACCTCATCTTCACAGTCACATCTCAGCCTCTCAGACTGTCCCTAGTTGTCACCTACCTGCTTCAGAGTGTCAGTGGCTTGCTCTTTCCTTAGCCTTGGCTCCTCTTGCTCTGTTTTGAAGAGTTTTGCTCTTCTGCTCATTCAGACCAGTGGGAATCGCTGTCTGACCCACAAACCCCGGTTAAACTGGGATCTCCAGCCTTACACCATCAGAAAGGCACGGATATAGGGCTCATTCCTCCTTAAACTCACGTAACTTCAGCAAAGACTGCTAAACACTTAGCATTCTGCATCAAGGCGTAGTTTTAAAACCCAAATGTGGATGTTTTATTTATCCCCAAGTCTTGACCTTCCTTCTCTAGCTGCAAGAAAACAGCTCATTGCAGTAGCACCTTTGATACATTTCTGTTTTCTTCCTCTCAAGTCATGGCTTGGTCATGATTTGAAACACTTTTGGCTTCATCTCCTTATTTCTTGGTCTTTTACCTTTGTCTCTATGGCAAAGGAAGGGAATCCATCCTCTCAAAGGGACCACTCGGTTACTTGTGACTCCTTTCAGCAGACCACGGCAGTGTAGCTGTATCTACACCTCCCATTTTCCCATTTTATTCAATATACAACCCAAGAGCATACACAAGCTCACATCTTCATCCCTGAGAGATGACCTAGAAGACACCACTCTCCCTTGTCAAATGACAAACAACATCCCTGAAGAGGAATCTAAAAATCTGGGGGAGTTTGAGTTTTTGGGGTTTGTTTAGGGTTGCGTTTTGGGGGTTTTTTGAGTTCTTTGAGACAAAAACACTGGAGCCGAGATTCCTGATTTGCAGGAGTCTCTGCTGCTGGAAGGGACATCCCAACCTACCAAGGTTGATAGGAGGTTGGTTGGTACAGACTGGAGCTTCAGAGGAGATACTTCCATGAGCACAGCATTGCCATGGAGAGAGGAAGACCCCAGTGAGCCAACCTGATACCCAGACTCAGCAAAGACCCATAATCCTCAAACAGTGGTGACAAACGTCTCCTTCATTGATGACACTTCACAACTGCCATGCCCCAAAGTCTTTGCAGCCCTTTCCTGACATACCAGTTTTCCATCTGCAACCAGAAGAGTGACATAAGGGAAAAACTTGCAATTATTTTTAACATCGGAAATGATTAAATCTGAAATCCTGGGTCTTCCATTTCATCCTCATTTTGATGTAGCTAAAAATTCTCATGGAGAGAAGGCAAAGCAGCGATTTGGTATCCCGATGGTGGATTAGCTTCATGCTTGCAGCCCTTGTGTCTTACCTAAGGTTACCTGTCCCTCCCTCTCCCCTTCATGGGGTGCTGAGGGTGAATTTTTGGATTAGATGATCCTTGTGGTCCCTTCCAACCTGGTATTTGAATTTAGAGCTTGGTAGCAGGACCCGGACATGGCCTGAGGCAGAATAAAGCTGTGTCAGTTCTTACCTACACCTCACACACTAGTGCTGGGTCCTCAGTGCATGTCCCTCTAAAACCAAGCCAATTTGGTGCGTAGGAGAGGCAACAAACACGCGAGGAGTGTTATGTGCCTACCTGTGAAAAGAAAGCTTTTTTACCAGACTCCACGGACGAAAGCTTAGCGAATAACCCTTCTAAGCTTCCTTGATCGGCTGGCTTTGCTGCGGAGCGAAGGGCACACCTGATAAGATTAGCAGTCTAGCGTGGTCAATCATGTACATAGGAAACACAGTTAAAAATAGAGAAAGTACAGCAAGCCCGGACGTCTGCTCCGGTTGGGATTCGCTTTCCTTACGATCTCTTTTCTGCTAATAAAAAAAGATGGAGCAGACATTATCAGTGCCAAGCTTCTCAGAAAGCAGAGGTAGGAAACACCTAAGGTTAAATTAGAGGCCACTCCTCTTATGAGAAATCAGATATTAAAGTGATGATCGGACAAGAGGGCAATATAGCACCTTCAAGTTTCTGGATAACCACCATAGAGGGATCCCTATTATATTTTGCCATAAATAATTTATTGACTTGCCTACGATGCTATTAACGTGCACAGGAGCTCTTCTAGAGGAGGAACTGCCTATCAGGACTGATAATGATCCCACCTTTAAAAACAGCTTTTAAGCTCCTGTATTTCCTATGTGGTTTTATTAAAGGCTACCGTGAGAAAGAATGCAGGGTGCCATCGAAAATGGATAAAATGTTATATTACTTGAATGACAAAAGTCCGTTTTAGAATAAAGTCATCTGAATGGAATTTTATATATATATATATTTTTAAGGATGGAAATATCACATATTCTAATGAAGCTGATAATGATTTGGCAGAGTTTCTGCAGGAATAATACTCTGGGCATCCTTGCAAATCATAAATAGTGTGCAAGGGGAATACAGTTGTGGATCGAGAGAGAGGAATGTCTGCAGCCCAAAAGCTGGTGGACTTCAGCTGCCAAAACCAAAGTGGTCACACACAGACACGCTCTTTTATCCATCCTCCTGTGTTGCACAACATAGGGGAGAGCCTACTTCTTTCCTTGGGTTTCTGCTACAATGCTCAGCCTACTGTTTCATAAAGCTGACGGGTGCTGGAAAGCATATTTGTAGGGTTTTCTCTCCTTTGCATTGCTGCTTTAACTCTGCATCGCGTCCCAGACCTTTAAAAAGCCAAATTTTACAAATCCAAAAATGACAACATCCCCACAACCCCATCCATCACCACAGAGTGTTACTGAAACACAGGCTCTGAGCCCAGCCCCGTCCTCCTCCTTATTAATTCCTCATTTAATTCTTTATTTAAGGAATAATTATGAGAGAGCACGGCTGTTGTAAGGTTAATGGGATCGGGCAGTGAGATATTAGCACACCCCAGAGGCATGGGCATCTCTGCTCTGCATCCAGGAGGCTGAGATAACCATTACAGGATGCCTGGATGTAAATATATATGCATATAAATATACATATATATGCACACACATATACATATACACATACACATGTATATACACATGTATATAAACACATTCAGGCATCCTGTAAAGGTTGTCTCAGTCGCCTGGACAAAATATATATTTTTATATACATATGTACATGTATTTACATCCAGGCATCCTGGATATATAAAAATATAAATATAAAAAAAATAAAAATATTAAAAAATTACATATAATACGACATCTGATATCTTCCCCTTGAAAGTGTGAAAGGAAGAGGAGAAAAAAAAAAAAAAGACAGATAGGTAGATTTAGCCCCTTTAACCCCAAGAAACACCACGTGGTCAGGAGCCTAAAAGGAACAAGTGGCAATACCGACGCCAGCCAAATCCCGTTATTCCAAACGACCACCACAAAAATCCACTCACCTGATGGACACTCTGCTAGGCTCCACTTGCAACCTGAATATTCTGCTGTTAGGAAGCCTGACAATAAAATGCAAGTGTAAAAGGCTGAACACCAAGGCCAAATACTACAGTCGGGGGGGGGGGCATTAAGTGGGGTAACTGATGCATTCATAGGAAATACATTATTTTGCTTACTAGGTGAATTACAAAATTCATTCTCCGCTTACGAGGTGAAAATTCAAGGTCCACATATGAGTAACACCCCAATATTAGGCACAGTAACTTAAATATTTCTACCTCCATACAGAACATTATGGGTATAAGTGGGAGGTAGAGTAAGTGGGAAGTAAGTGTGAGAGAGTTCCAGATATTTGTACTGTATTTTGCAAATACTTAAGAGGAATTAACTGGACCAGAGAGGTCTGATGAGAAATGGCTACACAGAAGTGAGAGTAGTAAAATCCGTCTCGGAGAAGCTAAGGCCACCTCCAATAAAGCTCCCCATTACTCCTCGAGTAACGAGGGATGAGAAATGAATGAGAAGCAGAAACGGCTGCCAAAAGTGGCATTTCTAGGTATCCCAAGAGCACGAGGCTAGAAAGCTGGTTAAACCCAGGCACTCGCCCTCGCTGGTCTCTGAAAAAGGAGGATTTTTAAGGCTACGACAGACTCGATCTCAATGAGTTTCCCAAGTTCGTAGGCTGCGCGATAGATCCCATGTGAACACGGACATTAGCATACACTACAGAGCGTTTAGCACACGGAGACAGAAAGCAGGTATTGTTCTGGCAGTAAGGTAATCCGTAACCAGAGAGGTCTCTGCCTTCATCCAAAACCCATTTTCCCAGCGTTTTGCCGACTCGTCCAGCGGGAACCTCTCCGTTACAACAGAGCGCGCATTCACGGCCAACGAACGGGTCCAAAGCGATGGGTCCTGTCCCCCAGTGCCCTGCTCCCGGCCCCTATGCCTCTTCACCAGGGGGAAATCATGGTCTTCACCCAAAAGAGGTGATGAGGACCCACAGCCAAGTGAGGGGGCAGTTTTTAGAGGATGAAAACGCCTCAGGAAGGCGTTCAAAGCTTTACCTTGCAGATATGGAAAGCTGCAACTCCGGTGCCTCTGCTTACCTTACGCTAGCTCCTGCATTAGCTACAAGGAGGTAAGTGCTCTTCTTTTCCATCTGGGGGGGAAAAAAGGGCTAGACACACACCCTAAGGGTCCTTTTTATCTCTTCTTCAAAGCATACCCTTAAAATCCAGCTAGAAAAGCATCCCTGCTACCAATCTGCACACACCCTTGCTGCAGCGGTGTTAAGCATCAAAGCGCTTTGGTGTCTTCTTTATAGGACAAGGGACCCATTTGGCACAGATCCTTCCCGTGTACGACCCAGCCCATCCTCAGCAAGGTAAGCAACGAATCACGGCGAATACACAACTCAAGATGTGGAAGGTGGTGCGTAAAAAGCAAGTTTTTACAGTCCACATTCCTCCTTTTTTCACACACCACCCTCTCTTCCACTGCCCTGCGCGACGGGCGGGATGGGTTCCTGCCTCTCTCTCCCAAAAGTACTTATTTTTGGTATGCTACTGCCTCTGGCAGATTCTTCCCTTTTAAACCCTGCACATCTGTTGCTTAAAAAAAACCCCAAAAAGCTTGGACTCTGGCCTGGTGACTGAAGCATTTGTGCATGTGGGCAGAGCCCGAGCCATGCAGTTTAGGTGGTAGAAAGCCTCTCTGTATGGTAAGAGAAGGCAATGAGGGGTGCAGGGAGAGAAAAGATCATTTGCTTTGCAGAAACCAGGGGTCTTCCAGGTGGTTTCTCCCTGTGGGTCTCACCTCGGGTGCACCGGGGTCTGCAAAGGGGAGATTCATGGCACACGGACCTGCACGGACAAGAACTGCAAGAAAAGCAAGAGTCGGTCCTGTTGCTTCCCAGAGCAGGACAGAACAGGTCAGAAAGGGGTTTCTGAGAGCGAAAGGGGCTGTGGTGGCTGCTTTGCATCCACAGGGGATGATTCAGACCAGAGCCCTGCTCGCAGGCTGTGGGAATGGCTGCTCCAGCTCAGGTCCATCAGGACCAGAAGTGAGAAAGCACATCTCTGACAGCAGCAAATAAGTAGAAACCCCAAAACCCAGCCAACACCAAGTCTTGTTAATTTGCAGCAGGACTCCAAACCATTTAACTCCTATTTGGAAGTGCAACTTGGACCCTTTTCTGTAAGGAAAATGTACCAGGAACCTCCGAGATTTGGCTGAGGACATTGTAAGGCATCTGTGGGTTAGAGCAACATGAAAAGACCATAGGCCAAATTCACTGGTGGTGGGTAACTGAACACCAACACCCCCAGACGCTGATCCCTGTGACTTCAAAGGAGCTGCACACACCATATTTATGCCAGTAATAAAACTCTGCTTCCATTAGCTATACGTTCACCACTGAAACGCAGTGGTCCCGTGGTGCACACACCAATTAAAGTCCCCTGATGCTTGGGAGTACAAAGCTCTTTTTTTTGATGGGAAGGGGTGGAAGGGAAGAGCTCAGCCAGCTCAGGGGAATAGCAGAGAGCCTTTCACTGCGAGGTCTCGCGTTCAAATCTGTCGTGGCGGTGACAGATGGCCCCTTCTCTGTAGCTTACATGAAACGAGGGATTGTCTCGGGCCACTGGTGGACAACTTATTGAAGCCACAAATGCATCGCTAGTGGTTTCTGGTAGAGAAACCGAGGGATTACATGGGTATGAAGCAACTGCTGCCTACTTGACCAAAGGCACCTCCTTCCTGGAGGGAACTGAGGCAAATCGGTGGCAGCTTACGGCTGCCTGAGTGGTACAGGACCCTCTGGCTGCACAAGCCCGAATTTTGGGCTGAGACCGCCAGCTTTAGCTGTCATCGGCTCCTCCAGCTTGTCAGCATCAGTCCCTGTTCACTCAGTGTCCCTTTGGATGTGCCTGAGGGTTTGGAGATTAAAATCACGGGGGAAAATGGCCAAGAGGAAGTTTGGGGATCTGGGGCAAAAAGAAGGCCAACCTGTAAGGAGGGAAAGTTATATGGGTAGGTTATATAGATATAGGTAGGTTATATAGATATAGGTAGGTTATATAGATATAGGAATAACAAATAATACCATGATTAATTTTAACCTCCCTCAGTCTTTCCCTTCTCAGAGTCTGTGTCTTCTCCAGGGCTTTAATTTTCAGTGGGTAGGTGGCAAAAAGTCCACCAGTGACCCAGTGTCTCCCTGGAGCAGAGCAGGGTCCACATGAGCCATCAGAAGGTGCTATTCAGAGAGGAATCTGTACACGTTAGGGAATAAATTAAGCCAAATTAAGGAAGGCTGAGAGCAACAAGTCACATTCAGGCTTAGAAATGCCACCTCCGTATTCGGAAAAAAAGGAAACCACTTCAGAAATGGCTTTTTTCTTCTTCTTGGAACCTGTTTCGCAGCTTCACATCAACTCATAGAAGCCCATGTGTGTGCTCCCGACCTGGCGTGGCTCCGAAAACCCCAACCTGCTGCTGGGCTCGTGCAGCCGAGGAGATCGCAGCCGTCCATCGTGCGCTGGCCTGCCGGGGTCTGCAGCGCGGGAGGAAAATAGGGCGATTCCCCTGCAATCTTCCCGCACAGCTGTTTCCTAGCTGCGGATTACCGCCGTCACATGAGCTGCTTTACAGCAAAGCCAAGCTGTCTTCGTGAGCTGAGAAGGTCACTGGAAGACAGGGGCCTCCAGGGACAAACACAGCGCCCTGTACCAGCGTCACTGTGATTTACTTCCCAGAGGGACACCAGGTGGTGAGAAAAGCGTTCCCGGCTGGTCAGAGGGCAAGGAAAAATGGTTTTGCCTTCAAGTCCTTGGCCCAGCTATCGTTAGGAGTCACCCAGTGAAAGGAGATGAGGGATATCCATTTGCCAGGCTGCAGTCGAGGTGTTACAGTGCCAAATTTACCTTCTCTTCCTTGTGTGCCTACAGATGAGGGCATCCCACCAACTTTTGGACAAGGTCACCCAGCCGAGGGATGCCCAAGGTGGAGCTGCATCTCCCCAGGCTCTCGTGCAACCTCTCAAAGCAGACACAAATCGATCCTCGAGCAAGAAAAGTCCTCATCAAAGCCCAAAATGCAACCACTGAACGCCAGGGCCAAGGAAGAGGAACGGGTTTCACTTGGGAAAACAGAAGTCTGAAGGTCCAGTGCGGCCACTCGGGAAAATGAATTAAACCCCACTGTCTTCATCATTCTGGTGGTCAATGAAAGCATTTCTGCAAGCTCACAGGCTCAGTGGTTGCAGGACGGGGCTTTTTGCTATGCCCCAGAGGCACAAGACAGATGGGGTTGTGCTTTTAGGCTTTAAAATCAGTCCCTGCCACGGAGATCCAATGAAGAGGATAAATCCAGCCGCAGAGTGAGCCTCTAGACATGCTCCGAAAAAAAGCAAGAGAGGAACTCGAGAGGTCAGCCCCTGCTAAAAAAGCAGCTGAGGCTGTTTACAAAGAGGAGCAGAGCCCTTATTTTTAAGGCAAAGAAAACAAAAAGCACCTTGAGCAGTTGGGAAATGTCTACAACGCATCCTGTGCCTTGGGAAGACCGAAGAGGGGCACAGACTGGAGGAGGCTGCGCTGAGAATGGGACGCACAAGTAGCTCCACAGGGAGGAAATGTTGGTCTAATACACAAAACCTACGAGTTTTGTGAATGGAGAGACACACAAATGCACTGAGGAGCTGTACTTAGGGAAGCCCCAGCTCGTAGCTGAGCTTCCAGGGTATTTCTCTTTATAGCGGGGTGCCCGGCGGTGGAGGAGCAGGGGGGGGAGTTGACAAAACCCATCTCATTTCGTAAGATGCCTGGCGCAGCAACGACAGCTTGCTGGGATTTCAGCCAGCTTCCCATTTGGATCAGATTGCACCCTCCGCCCACTGACAGCCATTAAGAGCCTGGAGCTCACAAACTGCCCTGGGGTCAGACGAGAGTCTCCATCCATTCAAAACTCAGTGTACAAGAGGGAGAGGGTGGCCTGATCCAGCCCAGCTCATCACCACACGGGTACCTGCTCGGGAAGGCAACAACTGTGCCCTGCTGCCATGAACCAGCAGATTGCAGCCCAGTTCTGCCGTGATACGGGGGGGATTAGAAAGCCCCTCTCCATCTGCCCTGATTCAGTGTAATCGCAGGCTGCTCTCGCAATTCCCCAAGCCCTTGAATGGTGTAAGGGGGTAAAAGCGGCACGGGTGCAGGTAGAAAACCAGCAAGGACATCCTCAGCTTTGGCTGTGGTTGCAGCACTCGTCCATCACTACATGGATGGGGATGAGGGGATGCTGCTTCTCTAAGCACCTTGCAAGCTAAAATCTGCACTGAAAGGATGCTACAGCTGCTCCACAGCAGGGACCATCGCCCATCCTTACCCCCAGGCAGCAAGGGATCAGTCACAGAAGAAATTATGTCCTACAAATCAAAAAACACAAGTCTGGCTCCTCTCTGTGAAGCCAGCGTGCAAGGAGGGTGAGGTGGGAACCCCTCATTTGGGATGGTTTGAAGGAGCAGGAGAAGAAGCAGATCCAGATGCTGAGATTGTGTCAGCAGGACAAAATGAGGCAGCTCTTGGTTATCTACTTAGATGGGAGATCTTCCAGAGATGGGCTACGATACCTCACAAGGCTCAAAAAGCCAAGGTGAGGTGCTGACACATGCCCAGCATAGTTTGGAGTAAGTTGTTATTACAGACAGAATCCATTACACATGAACTTCATCCTGCAAGCACCGAGAAAGGAGATGCAAGCATGGGCTGGTTTTGCCCTCAACTCAATGAACCATCCACCCAGTTCAACACTCACGGGTTTGAGTGCTCAGATCCAGACAGACGAGCTATGTCCAGCAGAAATTGCAGCCTGATGTTGCCTGTGGTCCTTTCATGAGCACCACCTTTCTATTTGGGAAGGTGGCAGGAGCCCTGTGAAGGAGCAACCAAGCCTCTGGGTTAGGGTTAGGGATGGAGGAGATCTGGAAAAATGACTCACCAGCATCTGGGATGGATCAGGAGAGCGATGCAGAACCTAGGCAGCACTAAACCATGTCCCCAAGTACCACATCCATCACTTCTTGAACCCCTCCAGGGATGGGGACTCCACCAGATACCACTCAGTTGTCTATCCAGTTGTGTGCCTCCAGACATATTCTGGGAAATGTGCTATGGATAGTGACTGCCCTTCCTTTCCTGCCCATATTCAACCTCACCTCCCTTAGACAAAAGCTTGTCAAAGGATCAAGATACCCATCTCCTGCATGCACCCCAAAAACATCGATGTAACCTAACAAACCGGTTTAGGTCCAAATCCTTCTCAAATATTGAAGTCTTACAGTCAGGGTGCATACACATTAGGGGGTTAAAAAAACCCCACCTCTCTCAAATAAAATCCTATTCAGGTCTCTTCTTCCTCTTGCTCAGTGTTCATCTTGGCTGAGCAAATGTGGACTTATGCAGATCTAATCATGCTCATCACCATATGCAGTCTTCAGGCAGAACGCACCTTCTCCACAAGCAAAGATGATTTCCAACCATCCAGTCAGCCAAGAGCCATATCCCCCATCACCCCCAGATACCCAAAAATCAGGGACAACAGCATGAGGGGACCAGCAAAGCTCAGGACCTCAGTGCACGGCTCTCAAAGCCAAGCTGTTGAGGACTTTGTCACCATAAATGGAAAGAAATATGAGGATTTAAATGTGGACATTAGCAATGGTAAAGCCAAATGAAAAGTCTCACTAAGAGGTGGAGGAAAGCGAATACAAATATATGCCATATATCACATCGTCTGCCAAAAAGCTTGGCTTCTTTTCAGTAAGTGATGAAGGCAGCTCCTTCTGAAGCCACGTGGATGATTGAGAGGCTGCAAAATGAAGATGCAGAAGCCTGGACAGACACCATACAAACACACCGAATAAATAGGCTTCAAATACAACCTAGGATTTCACTGAATTTCTAGTCAAGCAGCACATTCATGCAGAGCATTCTGCCACACTGACTTCTTACTCTTTCGTGATGGAAGGGGAGAAGGAAGCTCAATCCTGGTTAACTTGGGAAAGCAACAACCCTATGCAATGAGAAAATAGGAGAGAAGCAGGAAAGCCATGCCACAAAGGCCCTTATTGAAACACATCTCCATGAGGAAGGCTATGGGAGACGCCAACCAACCCTGTCTGCTTCCTTAAACCCATGTTCATGCCCAGCTCAAGCCCATGCTGGGACAGGGCATAGTGGGAAGAGCACCTCCTGCACCCAACACGCTCATGTTTCCATCCTTCCATGTATGAAGCAACCACATCCCTTTGCCTTCTCTGCCTTGAAGATCTCAGGTCAAACATTTCTTAAAATCCACCTGCTGCAATGAAGCTGAGCCTTTATGGAAAAGGAAAAAAAAAAACAACAAAGGAGGAAGTTTTCTTCCTGATTGCTGCCCCCAAAACGGCTGCGGTTTATCATCGAATCCCAGCATGGTTTGGGTTGGAAGGGACCTTAAAGCCCCCCCAGTCCAACCCCCATGGGCAGGGACACCTCCACCAGCCCAGGCTGCTCCAAGTCCCGGCCAACCTGGCCTTGGGCACTGCCAGGGAGGGGGCACCCACAGCTTCTCTGGGCAACCTGGGCCAGGGCCTCACCACCTCACAGGGAGGAATTTCTGTCCAATATCCAGTCTAAATCTCCCCTCTTCCAGTTTAAGGCCATTCCCCCTTGTTCTATCTCTCCCTGCCCTTGTAAAAAGTCCCTCCCCAGCTTTGCTGTAGGACCCCTTCAGTTCAACAAGGCCAAGGGCAAGGTACTGCACCTGGGTAGGGGCAATCCCCAGCACAAACACAGCCTGGGTGGGAATGGATGAGACCAGCGCTGAGGAGAAGGACTTGGGGTGTTGGGTGATGGAAAACTCAACATGAGCCAGCAATGGGCGCTCACAGCCCAGAAACCAACCCCATCCTGGGCTGCATCCCCACAGCGTGGCCAGCAGGGCCAGGGAGGGGATTCTGCCCCTTTACATTGGTAAGACCTCCCCTGCAGGGCTGTGTCCAGCTCTGGCCCCACCAGCAGAGCCCATGGAGCTGTTGGAGTCCAGAGGAGGCCACGGAGATGCTGAGGGGCTGGAGCAGCTCTGCTCTGGGGACCGCTGGGAGAGTTGGGGTTGTTCAGCCTGGAGAAGAGAAGGCTCCGGAGGGGCCTTATTGCGGCCTTCCAGGACCTGAAGGGGTTTTGGCACTAGAGCTGACATATGTGTAAAACGATTGGGATCCCTCAAATATGAAGCTTCCAGACACAATAAATCAGAAGACAGATCTATGAACACAGTGTCAGCAGATCTGAATTTTCCAAGAGAAATTCACGATCAGCAGAAAGAACTTGAGTTCCCATAAATATGGGAAATGCTTTAGGTCTTAAGACCAGAACTGCTTTATAAAGTACTGCAGCAGACATCAGGCAGCTCCTCTTTGAAAATTTATGGATAAAGGAGAAATCCTGCCCAGCCTGGAGTCGATACCAGTCCTGCTTCCCCTTCCAGACCAGAACAAAAGGGAACATATTGCAACTATGCTGAGAGAGGAGGGCTGCTGTCTATTGCTTTAAATGTAATGTTAATGCCTTGTAATCAGCTTTAATTTTTAAACAGACCCAGCCCTCCTGTCCATTTCCCCTAATTCAGGACACGTGGAAGGTAAATGGCCTATGCTTAAACCGGGACAGCATCAGCTGTGACAGCTGGAGAGCCTGTAAGTCTCAACTGCCTGATAACAGGAATGGATGTCAAAACTCACCAGGGGAGGGCAAACGGGGAGGGCAAGGGAGGTGCTGGAGATGTTGTAAGGTCATTGAGAAGCCAGGGGATGAGGCCAGACGAGGCACGGCTCATTTACGGGATGGAAACTCGCTGAAACCCCCAGGACTCAAAGAAACGCTGCCAGTGATCAAACAGCAAAGGATTTGGCAGCGACTCCTCCCCCCTAATGAAGTTGGCTTCCCTTTAGGGGTACTGCTGCCACCACCACAAACGCGCTGAGAAGCAAAGGCATTTTAGGAGACAGCAACAGATCAAGTCAGGAACTGAATGAGCAAGCCCTGGTGTTTCCCCAAGACGCTGCCTTCTCTCTTTGCGAGCTCAAAGGCGTTTTTCAGAGCCAAAAAGCAGCCTGCAGGCTTCACATGAGGCTTGGACACAGAACGGGGTCCCAAACCCACCCAGGAGGCTCTCTTTGTGCTCCTGTGACACCGCTGCCTTCGCAAAGAGGAGACCTGAGGTACATCACGAGTGCTCATCGGATAAAAAGCCTTCTCCCAAATAAATCAAATGACGGAGCACCGGAGCCTCCCTACTCCAAAAGCCAAAGTGTACCCAGAAATAACTCTTCCGAGTCTCCATCAAGGGATTTACCAACATTACTGAACACATCAAGAGAAGCCCTAAAGCCAGCAGCACCCACCTCCTGCTCTACTCAAACCACCCAAATCTCTGTGCTGGGTTGTGCAAAGCCGGCTCCGTGTAACACAACTGCACGTTGGCGTAGGTAGCGCCTGGTTACTTGGACCAAAGGGAAAATCTGGCCATCAACCCAGGACGAGAGGGACTATTTTTAGCCCTGGTTGGTGGGCAGACAAATCCTAATCATCAGTGGCAGCCGCCCCGTCATCAGCCCCGAGATGTCAAACCAAAGCCGCACAGCGCCCGTGACAGCCCGGCGTCAGAAGGGACGGCCTGAGCCGACTGCGCCGCCGGTGCTGGTCAAGATTAGTGCCCAGGAGTAACGCAGGACGGCAGCAAAAAGCCTGAGATCCATCAGGATGGGTTTTTCAAGCAAGGCAAGCTGTGCCGAAGCGAGCAGAAGTCATCTCTGCTGGTGGGGTTCAGTGCAAACGGAGCAGCGGCCCAGGGGCTTGGAGATATTTTTGGCCCTCATTGTGTTGGGAAAGACCCAGCAGCACCACGCTGACTCAAATCCAGTCCCACCATCCCAGCGTCGCGTATTCCTCACCACCCAAAACTGGAGGTCCCCAGATGCTGACATGGACGGGGGGCAGACACGGAGATGGCTGAGCTGCAGTCAAGTACCCCCTTCTCTACAGGGCACACTCATGTACCCGACACAGAATAAGCTCCTTGTAACTGAGGCTGATGTCGAAATATTTTCACAGAATCACAGAATCACAGAACGTTAGGGATTGGAAGGGACCTCCAAAGATCATCCAGTCCAATCCCCCTGCCGGAGCAGGAACACCCAGATGAGGTTACACAGGAAGGCGTCCAGGCGGGTTTTGAATGTCTGCAGAGAAGGAGACTCCACAACCTCTCTGGGCAGCCTGGGCCAGGGCTCTGTCACCCTCACTGAGAAGAAGTTTCTTCTCAAATTTAAGTGGAACCTCCTGTGTTCCAGTTTGTGCCCATTACCCCTTGTCCTATCATTGTTTGTCACCGAGAAGAGCCTGGCTCCATCCTCGTGACACTCACCCTTTAAATATTTATAAACATGAATGAGGTCTCCCCTCAGTCTCCTCTTCTGCAAACTAAAGAGACCCAGCTCCCTCAGCCGCTCCTCAGAAGGGAGATGCTCCACTCCCTTGATCATCTTTGTAGCCCTACGCTGGACTCTCTCCAGCAGTTTCTGTCCTTCTTGAACTGAGGGGCCCAGAACTGGACGCAATATTCCAGATGTGGTCTCACCAGGGCAGAGTAGAGGGGGAGGAGAACCTCTCTGCCCTACAACCACCCCCCTCCTGATACACCCCAGGATGGCATTGGCCTTGGCCGTGGAGCTGCTGAAGTGGGTCCAGAGGAGGCCACAAAGATGCTCAGGGGCTGGAGCAGCTCTGCTATGGGGACAGG
>NW_010206627.1:16232-16598 GCF_000695765.1 Mesitornis unicolor
GGTTGGCCGGGGCTTGGAGCAGCCTGGGCTGGTGGAGGTGTCCCTGCCAACCCAAACCATGCTGCGATTTGATAATCACGGCCCCATTGCTGACAATAATTCACTCAGGCAGTGATTTGTCCTCTAGGAAACTCCTCTCCCTGTTGCAGGACCTGCTCAACGTGTACACTCAGGAACTTGCACTCATCTCCTCCTGCTCTCCTTGCTGGCTGCTGCTGGCCTCTCTTCTCCCCTGTCCTCTCAAACACCCCTGCAAAAATGATTCTCCTCACTTCTCCTTCAGACTGGGAGTAAATCCTACGTGTTTCAGGGCAACGCTTCATTAAAAAGGTCTGTTCCCATCGGACAGGCCCTACTAAAAGCTCA
>NW_010206627.1:16629-27695 GCF_000695765.1 Mesitornis unicolor
ATCTGCACTTTGCCAAGTTGCTAGCGACTCATTTGGGTCCATCCTCCCTAAAAAAGGAGATCCAACAGGAATAAAAAAAAGACTTCTTTTAAAGACTGACATTTGCAGATCAGCCTCCAAGCCTCCACCCATCTATTTTTTTTAATCTTTTCTCATGCAGATGCCGCACCTCCCTGTCCTGAGGCACCCAAAAAAAGCAAGAACAGGCAGTTCCCGTCACTGGGTTTGCCCAACGCATCTCCTTCCTCTTTCACGCTCTCCAGGAGACATGCACAGCCCCAAAAAACCAGGATCTTGACTCCTGGATGTGCTTTCAACTATAAACAGCCCACACGGAGCCCGATGGGACTGGCAAACACACTCCAGGCCTGGAGGTCTCTCTGCTACCGGGAAGAGGGTTCCCCATCTCCCATCTGCGCAGCCGAGGGTGGAGACAGGTTTCCACCCGACGCCGTCTTGATTTCGTGCAAGGCTGAAGGCTTTTCAGCATTTAAACTGCTCCTGAGATAGAAATCACCGAGGGGAACAGCATCTCGTGTGCAGCAAGTTCCCCGTCACCCCAAATGCCGCTCTAGGTTTGTTTATCCCACGCTAACTTGCAAGACGCGGTCCCGTACTGACGCCTCGTTTCCTCAGTTTGCGAAAGCAGAGAGCTCGCTAATCCCCCGTTGCCCACGTCAGCCTCCTAATGCTCTCCCCGGGCTTCCATCACAGCTCGGTAATCCTGGCTCACCCCCAGCCGTACGCACGGCTCCCTTTGGCCGTACGGAGAATTGGGGTTGGATTTTTGGGGTGACCGAGGTGGTGGAGAAGGGCAAGACTCACCATAGGCTCCTCTTAGAGCCCGCTTGTGTAGCTGCCGTGCCAGTATCAGGCACCTCAGTGCTCCCACGAGCATCTCCAGCAGCACAGGGAGGAGATAAATCAGTCCAACCTGATTTCTGGGCAGGAAAAAGGGGCAGCAGTTGCCACATGTGAGGACCAAGGTGGACAAGCAAGGATTTATTGAGTCTCTGACTGCGCCTATCTGGGGTCTGTTAAATCAGTTCCCTAATTTCACACCTTCCAATGCTTTCTCCTCTTCCTAACACCATCTCTTTCCACCGTGCCTCCTTCCGTGCCCTGTTTTTAAACCCCAGAAGGGGCTTTGAGCACACCACCCCTCTGACCTCCAAACCAGCTCCTCAAAATGCCGCAACAACTGCAATAACCCCAGGCTTATGACAACACCAAGGCCATTAAACCCAACCTTCCTCGGGCAGCGAGCCTGCTCTGTCCTTCACGGGCAGCTCTGCGCATTGCTACAACCCTGCTTAGGCAAAAGCCTCATCAATATTTAAAGATGAAGCCAGGAAGGCCGTAGCCCAAGCAGCTTTCAAGCCCCCGCTCAGATCAATGTCAAACAAAAGGTTGTGGTATGAGGATGCTCTGAGCGAGCGAGGCCCAGATTGCAGCCTGGCACTGCCACCTCTCCTTCCCAACGCCGATCGAGCGGACACCAAAAGCAGCCCCAGAGCACACAGTTTCCTCTTACCGGAGCATTTTCGGTTTCCAGTTAACTTCAGAAACCGGTGCTGCTGCAATGCCCTTCGCTTGCTTTGATTATGACTTTGCTTTTAACGCCAGCCACTTAAGAACAAAACATCTGAGGCTCAAACCATGGGGTCATCGGTTCCAGCATCCCCACTCGGAGCAGATGCTCCAGAGTAGCAAGAAAACCATAATGCACTTAGCCAGTTTGACACTGCATGGGAGCAGGAGATCTTATTTCCCTTAGCTATAAATGTAACCGATCACAAGATTACCCGCAGCCCTTTTGCGGTTCACCCACGCCGCTGGGCTCCCTCCTCCCTGCAAGAGCAAGATATCCATGAACATAGAGAAACTGTCTCTTTTTGGCCATCTTGGCTCTCTTGTATCACTTAGTTATTACTCAGATGGCAGAGAACAGATGGGGAAAAATACCATAACAAGATAGAAACAAGAAAAAAAACCCTAAAAACTGAATAATTACACCTCGAATCAGGAATGAAACACCTTACCCAACCTCACACACTTCTGTTAAGCTACTGTCTCCTTTTCCCTGTGAATAAGATGGGGATGAATTTATGCTCCTTGCAGGGGAAGCGGCGTGGGTAAGGGATTGGGATCCCTCAGAAGAGACCTACAGAAGGGTAAGAGCATTCCTAGAGAGAGGCGTTTATTGGCAATATCAGCACATTAAGACTTTGCAAGCAACGGCGAGCAGGGGGAATTTGCTGGTTAATACCATTATGGCTCTGGCAGTCGTTTTCCCCCTCCTTCCTGTGTCCGACTGCACCAGATCACTCCCCATTTCATCTCCCACTGCACCGAACCACCGAGCACCGATGTCCAGGAGGATGCTCACGCTCCCACCCCGGGCTTCAGGGGTACGGGGAAGGCAGACAAATCCTTCGCGAGCTGAAAACCCATCTGCTCTCCATCCCCAGACAGAGACAGCAGGAACGGATACCAAGCTCTCCTCCATCCCTAAGGGAGATATATTAGCTGGTTACGTAATAAAAACTAACAGCACGGCGCTTCCAAGGTCTCCCCGCTCCGACAAAGCCCTTCCCCTTAATACCACCGGAGATTAGAGCAGATCGAAGAAGAGTGGAAACAAGGCGAGGGGCTGCGGGCGAGGTTGTGCTCAGAGGGAAACGCTGCAGTCTCTCCCCTTAATGCACTCTAAATCCCATCTGATTTCCAACTCCGCTGCTAAAAGAAAGAAAAGAAAAGAAAAAGCCCAGCTTGCATTAGAACGATATCAAGTGAGGTAGAGGGACTCAGGAGGGGTGTGGAGGAGGATGAGTTGTTTTAGGGGAAGCATCCAGAGGAATCCAGACCACGAAAGCATTTTGGAAGCAGACCAAAAGGAGCCAGGGGTGCCGATCTGCTAAAGGACGCTAACGTGCTTTGCCAAATCTGATTAGTTGCTGGTTTTGAGCATCCAGGGTCAGATCCTTCCTTCAATAAACACACATCGCTCTTATCCCCCCTTCATGCCAGGCTGCCGGCAGAGCGCAATACAACGCAACCCTACCCTTCCCTCTTGGTATCAGATGCGTTCCCGGCTCTGAGGCCAAGCTTTTCACTTCATTTCTGCTCCCTCTTCAGGCTGGCTGACTCCACAGCAAGAGACACCAAGTCCAACACCCCCAGGAAAATTATTCTTCCCTCCGCTGCTCCGTTTTGGCTGCAAACTAAATAGTGATGTTATAAAACGAGTGTTTTCCCTATGAGATGAGGGTTTTGATGGAAATCAAGCTCGAGGTCTCAAGCCAGCCAGATTTCTGCTTTACGTGCAAAGTGACAAGGCAAGAAGTCATCGCTCTGCCACCCGACTGCACACGCTTGCTGCCCCTTTGACTAAAATTAGAGCCCAAACAGCCCCATCCTTACGTTTCTTTACAACTTCACACTTCTCATCCTTTTTGAGCTTATTTTGACGCACCTCCTCCTCGAAACGACCGGTGAGGTTCATCTCTGAACTGGGAAAGCACGGTAAAGGCATCGGGGAGAAGCACAGAGCAACTGGAGGCAGTGGACAAGCACCAACCGGACACGTTTGAATGCTCCAGTATCGTTTCTTGACCCAGTTTCTATGAAATTGCTGTTTGAGTAAGTGCAAAAGTCACCAGACTTGGCAGAAGAGACATCCAGACAAGTGAGAAACGCTACAGGGAATCCCTAGGACCAAGCGATGGACTTGAGTGGCAAGAAGGAAAAATCAAGCAGGAGGCAAACAACCCAATGCTGACGGCCGAGGGATGACCAGAAGACGCCACCCAAGCAGAAAAGCAATGATTGCTCGAGAGCAGCCACCAAGCATCCAAAAAAAGTCTTGAGAAAGGAGAGAAATGAGTGGGTAATCAAACACTGGTCATAGTCTCTGTCAGTTTGCAGTGAGGCATTTGGGAGATGAGTTTATTGTGGCACTGACTGGCTGTGTTAGTTGATCGAGTCTGGTGTTCCCTGTGCTAAGCGCTGGACAGATACAGAGTGGGGAGCAATTTCCTCCCCCAAAATTAAGGCTAAGTAGCAAGCTGGCAGAAGGTGGAAAAGAGCAGAGCAAGCACTATGGCAGTAAACAGGAGGTTAGCGCTACCACTTTGTTCTGAGATTTTAAGTCACAGCCTAGTTAGTGATGATTTTACTAAGGAAAACTTGACGTTTCAAGTAAAAGAGAGGAAAAACCCCGAGCTAAGAGCAAAGAAAACCAATAGGGAAAAGAAAAACTCTCCAACAGCCTTACCATTGGCATCTTGGACTCCGGTAAGCGCTCCTACTGCTGCTGCAGTTTCACCAGACAGGACAATCTGTCCTCCACCTTGAAGAGTGGCTTCGGCAAGCGTGGCTACTGCATGGGCAGCTGCTTCACTGCGGGCACAGGAATGGAGAAAGAGGAATTAGGAAGAGCAGAAAAACAAGTAACTCCACTCCAGTAGCATCCATTTTAACCAGGTGCTGGATGTCAAGAGGACAAATCCAGGCAGGAGGGATTCTTCCTGGGACCATGTGAAGTTATCCACAGTAGAAAATCTACAGTGGAGGGGGAAATACATGGGAAGATGCTGCTCTCATTGGCTTTTTTTCAGCTTGCAGATCTCTTAGTCAGAGCACCTCTGCCTTCTTACCTTCAAATCCTTTTGTCTGGGACTTTATTAAAAGCTTTCGGACAATCTGAGTAAGTTTCTGGTACAAAACTCATTCTTTTGGCGCTGTTACATTCCGGGTTTCGACAGATTTTCGAGCTCTACCCTTGCCAGTTCACCTTGCACTCAAACAGCCCCAGAGGTTTACCATTACCAGGATCCCATCAGCAGCTCTGTATTTAGCCGAGATGGAGCACTTCTCCCCAGCCAAGTGGTTTAATAATTCTTTTTAATGAGTGATGGGTAGCTTAGCACAGTATTCTTAAATTTCTTCAGAGGAATGAGGTCAGACCAAAGGTCCTTCTCACGCAGCAACCCTGCTGTGAGAACAGCCAGTATCAGATATTTAGGAAGGAGTGTGGATGATCCTATCGATTTCCTACAGTGGAAACTGCATCTGGACAATCAGGTCTGATTTGTCTTTGAAACCCATTTAGACTTACTGCTTACAATGAGCTGTAGCGACGAGTCCCGACGTTTAATTAGATGCTGTGTGAAGAAAAACTGCATTTTGGTACTCCAAAAACTACTGCCTCAGTCTGGCTGGGCAGCCCTGATATTCTAAGAGACAGAAAATAACTGTTCCCTTCTCGTTTTCTTCCTGATTTCATAGACTTCCAGTGATCTCTTTCCCAATATACAGAGCCATAGTCCACTTACTGTGCAAGGACTCTCTCTGGCTCCTGATCACTCTTGCCCTTTCCAGACTCTTTCTAATATAAGACATCTGTTTGAGGAGGAGGACACAATTTCTCACACTATTCAAGATGTAGACACACCATGAGTTAGTCCAGGGGTCCAATTCTAGCTTGTTCTCTATGCCTCTCCCTATAATTCCTAATATTCAGCTCATTCTTTTGACAATATCTGCTCAGCAGTGACAAAACACTGCTGGAGGACAGTCCCCTGCATGCTTTCTGAATGGCAACTGGTAGCACATAGCTCCTCATTGAGTATGCACAGGAGGTATTTCTTTCTATGTGTATCCCCTGGCATTTATTGACATCACATTTCATTTGCCATTTGCTTGTCCAGATCTCTCCAGACCTGTTGCATGACTATCAGCCACTACTGCTTGTCACAAAATTAATCCAAAGCCACCTCCTTGCTGCAGCTGAACCTCCCACCATTTCTTACCTTAATGGCCTAAAAATGTATTGTCTTTGGCTTCCCCTAGGATGCTCCTCCTTCACTGCCCTGCTTATTCTCTGCTAGACCAACTGACTCAAATATTTTCCGAGTACTTTCTCCTCATCCTTTCTCTTTCCTAATTTCCCTCTTACATGCTGTGTACTTTCCAACTGCATTTACTTGGTGTATTTTCATTTCTAAATAGCCCCTCTGTCCCTCAGAGCAGCTCTTACACACTGTTAGCAAACCTGAATATTTTCTTGCTCCGCTTTCTCGCTCCCTTTGGCGAATCTCTCTTCTGAACCTGCAGCTACGTGAAGGCAGTCACGCTGCAGAAAAGCCAACTACGACGCAGCAAACCTGGAGTAAGCACGCATTTACTGGTATAACCCTGTTTCCCAGGTTTCACACAGCACTTAGTTGAGTCCACTTTCAAGGGCAATCACACACAGAATCACACACACACAGAATCATTCACTTGGAAAAGACCTCTGAGATCATCACATCCAACTGTTCCTGTCTACCCACTAAACCATATCCTTAAGTACCTCATCTACCCGCTCCTTAAACACATCCAGGGATGGGGACTCCACCACCTCCCTGGGCAGCCTGTGCCAGCTTCTGACGACCCTCTCAGGAAAGAACTTCCTCCTTATTTCTAACCTGAACCTCCCTTGGCACAGCTTGGTGCTGTTTCCCCTTGTTCTATCCCCCATCACCTGGGAGAAGAGACCAGCACCCACCTCTCTACACCCTCCCTTGAGGCAGTTGGAGGTGGTGATGAGGTCTCCCCTCAGCCTTCTCTTCTCCAGGCTAAACAAGCCCAGTTCCCTCAGCCGCTCCTCATCAGGCTTGTTCTCCAGAGCCCTCCCCATCCTTGTGGCTCTTCTCTGAACACACTCCAGAATCTCAACATCCTTCTTACAGTGAGGGGCAATCGAGCATTTTTAATAATCTGTTAGGGGTGCAGCCCTGAAAATAACAACGATCTG
This sequence comes from Mesitornis unicolor, assembly GCF_000695765.1. Lineage (NCBI taxonomy): Eukaryota > Metazoa > Chordata > Aves > Mesitornithiformes > Mesitornithidae > Mesitornis > Mesitornis unicolor. The sequence goes on from NW_010206627.1 coordinate 23,429, forward strand.
CGGCATAAAAGCCTTTTCCAGTTACGGTGTGCTCCACCAACATTAATTGGATCGAATCAATGAACTAATTACCTACCTTCACTTTGCTCTCTTTTACTAGAAAGCCTAATATTTCCCATCCTCAAACATAACAGAGGCTGTGTCATCCATCACATCATCATCTCTCCTGAACTATGATTGAACAGACTCATCTCAGGGCTTTCCTGGGTATAAAAAGAGCTGATCCTGCCTTGAGGCACAGTAGAGACTAAATGACTTGTTGAAGGCTCTTCCATTCACATTTTCTAGGACTCTCTTTACATCTCTTTTTAGTAGGGATTCTGAATTTCTTAAGCTAATACAGGAAAAGGAACAGCTCGTTGCAACCTTAAGAGCTAAAACTAATAAGCAATGGGATGACATTAAAATCAAAAAGCCCACGAATGTTCTAGTCTATAAAAACTTCTAAAAACAACCCCATAGAAAAATCTATTGACTGGAAATGTGCAGGATACAAACCCTGCAAGTCGGATTCTGGGAGATGGGGCTTTTTCTTGCAACTCCATGCCCAGTTACTTTAGTTGCTGTTCTTACAGCAGCCTTAAGGGATTTATTTGTTTTTAAAAGGCAATTTTGCAGTGAAACTGTTAGCAAAAATGCCTACCAAACCAACTTCTATGGTAGCAGAAAAGCACCTGAATCTGGACCACGAGGAGAAGAAACAATTCTAGGTGGGCTCACAATTCAGTTGCAACAGCGATTTGGAAGCAGGATGTTGAATGCCCTCAAGATCAAGGTGTAATTTAGTAATTTCTGTATATAATTAGGTCTTGAAGCTTTACTCTGACCATCAGCAGTGTGGACTTGTGCCTTGTCCTAATTCACAGCTGCTCAGTCAACAGCCTCTAGACCAGAATCCTGATTTGGATGAGGAAGATGTTTTGTCTACACCTCAGCAGTGTGAAACCTCCCGTGCTGCTGGGGCTGTGCCATGTTTCCTACCTTCCTCCTGCTCTCTCAGGGTGCAGCTGCGTTGTGCCACAGCCATTTCCAGTTTTTAAGAACAGCGGGCAAAGCTTAAGGATCTCACCAGAGCTGAGCAAAGTCACTGCTTCCTGCTGCATGGACCTGTAGAGAACTACACTGCAGATCTTGGTAACTTGAGTACAACCAAAAATCTAACAGAGCTCATTGCAAGACGAAGAGGCAGCATCGCTATTGCAGCTCATTCACCTTCGACTTCAGAAACACATTTAGGAGAGACCCCCAAAATGCTGGCTTCTGGGAGAGATTGTGACTTCTAAAATGAGACTACAGTGCCACACAACAGGGAAATCCGGCCTTAGTCTTTTGGTAAGAAACCATTAATAATACTGAGGGAGGCCCAGACCAGCATTCTTAAAAGGTGCCATTAGCGCATCATGACTCTCGCTTGCTCAGCAAGCTCAACTCTGTAACTGGACCTCTGCTGTGCAAATAAGATCATTTAGAGGATACAGTTACAGCCCATCTCTTCCTCTTTCAGGAAATTTCCGTGTCAATGTTCTTCTATGGTTACAGCAGAAAACAGAAACTGTTCTGCAGGCACCTGGACACAGACAGACATGGGAATTCGCTAAGGAAAATCCTCTACTGGGACTGGACGTGGTGGTCTTTGCACCATTAGAGTGGAAACCTAGAAGAAAATATCATGTGTGCACGCTTCAAACCTTCATCTCTCGCCCATACCTGTTGAGTGCCATGGTAACAGTTGCTCCTTGCTGCATCTCTTGAGATGCTGCCACCGCTGCTTCTGCTAACGATGCCACCGCCTGCGTGGCCTCTGATGCCTGCGTCGTCTGGATGGTCATCTCACCCCCCTGTAGCGTTGCCCAGTTCTGCTCAACCTATGGGGAAAACCAGAAAGAAAGACCCTAGGATCAGATGTCATCCCACGAATGGATGGCTCCTTCTTAAAATGAAAGATTCAGAGAGTGTCAAGAGGTCTTTGCAGAATCCTGCACGTGCTCTGACTTTGAGAGAGAGGGGGAAAAAAGGGAGGAAGCCTGGAATCCACCTGAGAAGCTTGCTGGATGCTACAACCCTCTACCAGCCACGAGTGAGGTTCTCCAGTCAGCCCATGATTTTAGCTGCTGCTCTCCATACGTTACAGGATCACAGCATCATTAAGGCTGGAAGAGACCTCTAAGATCATCAAGTCCAACATCAACCCAACCCCACCATGGCCACTAAACCATGGCCCCAAGTGTCACATCCACCACTTCTTGAACACCTCCAGGGATGGGGGCTCCACCACCTCCCTGGGCAGCCCCTTCCAGTGCTTGACAACCCTTTCAGTAAAGAAATTCCTCCTCATATCCAACCTAAACCTCGCCTGGCACAACTTGAGGCCATTTCCCCTTGTCCTATCACTGGTTACATGGAAGAAGAGACCAACACCCACCTCTCTACCCCCTCCTTTCAGGGAGTTGTAGAGAGGATAAGGTCTCCCCTCAGTCTCCTCTTCTCCAGGCTGAACTCCCCCAGCTCCCTCAGTCTCTCCCCAGCATTCAGGTGCTCCAGACCCCTCCCCAGCTCTCTTGCCCTTCTCTGCCCACGCTCCAGCCCCTCCATGGCCTTTTTGGGGCCCAAAGCTGAGCCCAGGATTGCAGGGGCGGCCTCAGCAGTGCCCAGCACAGGGGCTGATCCCTGCCCTGCTCCTGCTGCCCCCACCAGTGCTGGGCCAGCCCAGGATGGCGTTGGCCACCTTGGCCACCTGGGCACTGCTGGCTCCTGCTCAGCCTCTGTCAACCAACACCCCCAGGTCCTTTTCCAGCCACTCTTCCCTAAGCCTGTAGCGCTGCATGGGGTTGTTGTGACCCAAGTGCAGGACCTTGTTGAACCTCACTCAATGGCTCAACCTTGAAACAAGAACTCTAATCTTCTCAAGTATGTGGAAAGCACACTCCATAAACATCTGTGAAGCCCCTCAACCTCCCAAAAATCCCTCTTGTCCAGGCACATCTGCAACAAAACAGGACAGTGCTGGTCCTTCAGACCTTTATGTAGGTAGGTTTCATGTTATTCAAAGTTCATCCAGTCTTAGTTGCTCATTTTCCACTTTGCCCATGGTTCTCCATTTAGGACTTCACAGCTCATGAGATGATGAGTGTACGGCCACAAAATCCACCAGGAGGTGAACTAGATATATGCATTGGACCAAAAAAAACCTAAAGAAGTGGAGGATGAGGGCACATCAGCTGATAAATCTAACTGGTTGCTTTGCAAGATTAAGATCTTCCATTTCTGTTCATCCTTCCATCACTGTTCTCATTTTTACAAGGGCATGAAGTGATAGGATGAGGGGTAATGGTTTTAAACTGGAAGAGGGGAGATTTACACTGGATATTAGGAAGAAATTCCTGGCTGTGAGATGGCGAGGCCCTGGCCCACGTTGCCCAGAGAAGCTGTGGGTGCCCCCTCCCTGGCAGTGCCCAAGGCCAGGTTGGCCGGGGCTTGGAGCAGCCTGGGCTGGTGGAGGTGTCCCTGCTCATGGGGGATTAGATTGGGGGGGGTTAAAGGTCCCTTCCCACCCAAACCTTTCTGTGACTCTAGGAAATATTTCAGGCCCCTCACCATCTTGCTGAGACACACAGATAAGTAGAAAGTGATGAAAAAAACCACCAAACCCTCAGTTTGCTAAGATGGAGAAAGCTAAGAAGGCCATAGAAGCAGAGCTTTTTAGTCATCCCCAGCCACCTGATGTTCAAGGCAACCGCTTCATTTTCCCAAGAGTCTCAAAGATGACCCTGGGAGGAAAGATCCAAAGCAGGGAGGAAGCAGTGAGACAGTGCATTGCAAAAAGGAGAATGGAAGCTGATTTTAGAGAAGGCACCATCTTTTAGGAAAGCTAAAACCGAGTTTTAGAGCCCGGAGAGGAAGAAGTTGCAGCTGGCAGAGATGTCAAGAGAGTTGGATTGAGTTAAAAGATAAAACCGAGTTTTAGAGCCCAGAGAGGAAGAAGTTGCAGATGGCAGAGATGTCAAGAGAGTTGGATTGAGTTTGTAGTTGCCAAAACTGAACTGAAGCAAGCCCAGGCTGGGGAAGGCACCCTTCCCACCACCAAGGAGAAGAGGAATGGACATAATGTTTTCAAATACATGGCAACACACATCTGAGCAATAAGTCAGATCTGCGATGTGCAGTGTCCTATAAAGATGCCAAGAACAGGGATGGAGTAAAATCTGGAAAAGAAGGGGTACAGGCCTTTCTCCACACTAACACAAAGTGAAATCCTAGTGAGCATTCC
>NW_010206627.1:27726-30989 GCF_000695765.1 Mesitornis unicolor
GAATCCTATAAACGCATCCATTTACTCAGAGCTAACTCAGATCTTCACACAGCAAGAGATCACAGGGCAAAAACGTCCCTAGAGAGGCTGCCTGGATGCTGTGGATCCAGCTGTGCAGAGAAACAAGCGGCCATCCCCAAAGCAAGTTTACTTCTGTACCTTTATTTTGTCCAAGATATCACTTGGATGTTCACATTAGGAATTAGATGCCTGCATACCTGGGATTTCTATTTGAAAAATGTATTTCACATCTCAAGAAATGGGTTCTTGAAAACCCTCACAGCAGCAGCAAAGCACTTCAAGGTGACGGTCCCCAAGCCAGGCTGTGTCAGCACGGGACTGAGATGGAAGCAGGGGCTGGCGCAGAGCAAAGCTGTTCTGTGCTGCCACCTGTCGCTGTGAAAGCCCAGAGCAGAGCAGACCTCACACAGGGCAGAAATTGTGCCACGAAAAGGGGCAGAAAACGACCTGCAGCCTGGTTTAAAGGTGGGTTTGGTGGTAGAAAAGAAGATTTTAAATATATATATTTGTAGTCTTAAAGAAACGTTCCTTAAACACACACACACAAACTTTCTTACTTGATTTTAAGGGAAAAAAAAGTGGAAAAATAAATGTATGCGAACGTGAGTGTTCAGATTTAAGGGTTGAAATGGTCTGATCGAGTCCTCGACAGAAACAACTTTGCCAAGTTGTGAAGCAGTGAAAGGAAATATCACAGTAAATGGAACAGTAACTCCACGGTATCTCCTGTTGCCTCTTCACTACCAGGCATTTATACAATTTTCTCTCCAGGATTTCCTTGCAAACCTCCCTAAAAGCAGCAGCAAATCGACGGTCCCATCTTGTCCATAGATTGGCCAAAAACTTGCAGGATCTGCCCACAGCAATGTGATATCCTTTGACAGCCACAGGCTCGAAATATCAAGGTATTGCTCCCAACCCTGAACTGACAAACCAGCACCCAGGATCTACAGCACATACGAAATTATTTAATATCTTATTATATATGAATGGGTATTTGTGTTTCTCATCAAATCTGTCTGCTACAGCAGATCTCACAACATAAATAATCTATAGGAAATATCGAAAAATGTATGCAATTCAGAGCTGAGGCTTCCATGACTGCATTTGTCCAGGCCTGAGTCAAAATAAAAACAGTTCTGCACTTTCTGTGTGAAATTTTATGCAGTTTCATGTCCATATGTATTTTAACCCTTAACACTGCTGTCCTGGTTTGGGCTAAATATTCAGTGATTTTGCTTTCCAGCTCAGTCTCTTCTCAGGGGCTGAACTTGCTGAAACCAGCAGCATGGTTTAACAACAGCATTCCCTTCTACAAGTGATAGTGCTGGGATGGGATGGAAACATGGCAAGGCCACTGGCTCACCATGGCTGCCGTGGCTGCACCTACAGGAGGGGCAGACCCAAACCCGCCCAACCATCCCACACACCCACACTCAGTGCAAAGCCCAGGGATCCCCAGGGGCTCCACCCTTCCACCTTGGACCCTTCCTTCCCTCTCCACCCCTGCAATGGCCCAAGGCCCAGCAGACCCTGCTGCTTCGCCTGCCTCTCATCCTCAGCCCTGTGTTCCTGCATCAGCTCTCACTGCTGCTGGCTCCACACTGGGACTTTGCCAGTGCTCCCAGAGCCTCTGGGGACGTCATCGTCACTGGGGGAGGATTTTAGATTGGTTTTGTATCTCTATTTGTACATGTCTGTATCTATTCCATTATTTTCCTATTTACATCATTATCCTGTAGTATCAGTATTATTGTTTTATTAAATCTGTTAGTTTATTTTCCAACCCCTGAAGTCTCTCTCCCTTCTTCTCTTTCCTCTTCCCTTCTGGGGAGGGCAGAGGGGTTCATAGAGAGCGTCTGTCCAGGATTTAGTGGCCAGCCCAGCCCTAAACCACGACAACTGCAGAGTAGGGAAGCAAAGCTTGGCGTTTTCTGGGACCACTCAATTCTAGAAAATATTTAACTTTTTGGAAGTCAATTCTGGTTTGTGCACCACGAACGTGACCCAGGTCCTTACCTCTCCATCAGTCACTGCAGAATAATTGACTTGTGCGACGGTGACGGTGGTGGGCAGCTCTGAGGCATCGGCCAGCGTGGCAACTGTCGCGCCGGTGCCAACCTAGGGAAGACAACAAAATGCAGTTGTACTCGTTTGTTGTTGCTGGAAAACGTCCACATAATTCAGGCATAGGGCACTCAAATGCTCTCAGATTAAAAAGCATCGCAGCCACAGAGAATAATAGAATTAGAATAGAATAATAGAATTTAACAGCTGGGAAAAGATAAAGGCAGGGAGATGTGCAGCTTTGTTTCTAAGGAGAATTAAACCTATAAATGCTAGAAAAAAAGTCAATGGCATCTCAGGTGCCCAGCACATAAAAGAACACTGGCCAAAGGGAAAATGCACATTAGTAGGTGAGCAAACTCAACCAGGTTGGCAAATCTGCCAGGCCTTGGTGGGGGGAACTGAAAGCTGTAGTCACTGCTGAAAAGCTTTCATTTAAAAACAAAACCAAAAACAAAACCCAAAAAAAAACCCCCCACACCATGTTTTTATCTTCATGGTGGTGAGATGAGAGCACCCAAGAGAAAATGATGTTGGAGACTTCATTAAAAACGTGATGCTCAAGAGGGACAAAATGCTCGGCTAGTGATGGTTTGGTGGGAAAACTGAGGTTCAAATCTCACACCTGGGAAGTTTCAAGAGATCATTTAAATTTTTGGCATCCTGAGCTGCCTGAACCCGTCTCCCCACACAGGAAATGCAGAGGAAACAGCAGCACCACTCAGCCACTGCCTGAACGCAGCCCCTTCTGCCCTGAATCCACCTCTTAAATGGTGTAAGAGGAATCCTTACGGCAAGGGGCATGAGGATAAATCTGTATTTGCTGTGTGTAATATATATGTTACACTCTAGGTGTAAAATGAAGAACAGGGAGCACAGAAATACCTAATGTTGTACATTAAGATATGTTTCATGCCATTAAAGAAGGGCAGTCCCACCACCTCTCCTCCCATCGCTCCATCCCGTTGCCACCACCAGCACTGTGTGGCCACATCATAAACTGTATTTGTTCCTAAATGAGTTTTTGTTAAATCCAGGTCAGATCCCTGAATTTCTTGACCAAACAGCTGCAGAAATGCTTGTATTGTCCTAACAGGAGAATAAGGGATGGGAGTGGGGAAGAGAGAGGATGAGGCTGCTTCTTTGGGTCACAGAATCACAGAACGTTAGGGACT
>NW_010206628.1:0-11520 GCF_000695765.1 Mesitornis unicolor
CTTGGGCCCCTTTACCTTCAAGCAGCTGGATCAGTAATTTTTCTAGGTTATTTTAATCTTGTGAACTTTTACTTTTTCACATATTCACATAACTCATTCAAATGTAAATAAATAAAAGGCTTAAAGATGTTCTTTAAGGGGAAGATTTCTAGAGATTTAATGCTTTCTTGTCAAAATTTACAAGAAACTTTCCGGTAAATTTTTGTAAACTGTAATGTTTTTGTAAACTCAACTCCCAGTTGAAAGAATTGTATTAGTTTAAAGACTAGAAACTGCACAATACATCAGTCTCTTTCACATAAAAAGCATTCTACGGTTTTGAAACAAAAATCTGCTATTTCTAATTTTATGTTGTGGTTTACAAAATGGACAGTCTTCAATTCTACTTATTTTGTATCACTTGTCAGCATCAAGGTGTTTTTTGTTTTTAAATAAAATAAATCCTACGACCCAATCTTGCTAATATTCATGCATGTTCAAACCAGAGTTAGAAACATGTAAATGAGAGCATGCATAGAATAACTTTCAGTGCTGTAGTTTTGATATCAATCTAAGAATACACCATTTTCAGAAGTCTGAAAAATCAGCTATTTGGAAAAAAATGGCATTATGCTAATACTTATTTGCTTTTACATCAGTTAATTCTTGCCTCTTTCGATGCTACTCATGGTTTTGCTATTAACACCAAGATTGTCATGTGGTCATTTCCAGTGCAAAATATTTCTCATGACACATTTGAATAAATTTACTTTAGGTTCCTTCATTTGTTTTTCTGGCTTTGAGCGTTATCTTGTCCATTTAGAAATTATAACCTGCTCTGTATATGCAGACATTTTGAAAATACTAGCTAGCAAATCAGAAAAAATGAAAATCACTCTCTACTTGAAGACCCTTTGTATAAAAGCAACTTGGAAAATAGTACCTCTGCAGTTTTCCATTGAAAAGTGGCTCTAAGATGTGCACTATTGAGTACAAGATATAGCCCACTGAATACTGAAGGGCTGGATCTCCATTTTTTGCAACTACAAAGAATTATAAAATTTATGTGAGAACTTAAACTGCAAGAATAGCTGGTAAAATGTGAACGTTGCTAAACTTAATTTAATAATTTGTTAGCATAGATATTCTTAAATACTTAAGAATTCATTGTTCTTATAAGAGGAGTTTGACACCTTAGTCATGACTGGTTTTTGTGAAACATATCTATAGTTTAATCCTGCTGATTGCTCTGGTTGGGATTTAAATTCTAAACCTTTGTATAGTTTTAAGGTGATAAGTAACTTGAAACTGTTTTTTTGATTCAATTGTCTGTCTTAGTGTTCCATTTATCCTCCATATTTTAATTTCCTCTAATAAAGTTCATAAAAATTTCAAGTAAATAATTCATAATGGTCTTTAAACTGGTGAAGGATCTCTTGGTTTTGTATTATTATTTTAAATAATTTTATTTCTGATTTATTTTTACATTTGACTTAGCAGAAATTAATGTATTAATTTCTTCAGTGAATCTAATTCTTCTGTGAATTTTGCGTCTTCACCAATGTTAAATCTTCATGCTTTTAAGTACATGTGAATTTGGTGAGAAAAGTAATACCATCAGTGAACTTCAGATTCAGCTGATTTTTTTTCCACTCCACTTTTTTTTTTTTTGGAAATTATCTTTTGGACAGAATGTGAAAAGCTATGGAATGTTTTATCATTACTTAATTTTCTTTCCATTGTTTGATTATTTGATATACAGGAGGCCAGTGGAAGCCTCATTCTCTTTTACTATGTGTTAAAAGAGCTAAATGTAACCTTTGTTACTGGCTCTGGAGAGCTCTTATACAAAGTAATTTTCTACTAAATTGAAAGCTTCTCATAGTCAATAATCACTTTATGTAACAGACATATATCTTATCTCATAGCTCAATTATCATATAAAGGTGCTTTATTGTGAGGAATTTTTGTAGGTAGGCCATTTGGTTGAAATCCAGCAATGTGGTGAATCAATTTCTTGATATCCACTTAAAAAGCTTTTAAACCATAGCCAGATAGTGACTGACTCTACAGTCCTCTCAGTGTGTCATTGATACTTAATCTGTGGATTAATGGTAAAAGCACTACTATGTTGGTTTGGGGAGATAATTTAATCTGCTTTACAATTTGAATTACTTTGTCTTTTGTTTACTAGGTACCCTTTATCCTTGTATAGTGTCACTTTTAATACTGATTTACAAGATATTTTTCTTCCTGTCTTTCTTTGCTCTCTTTATCTGATACTGTGCAGAAGCTAGTGTGCAACTGAACTGAAGATGCCCTTTCCTAATAAGTATGTATACTTGTCACTGGCAGTCTTTGCTGTATATGGTATGGAATTTTCTGGATATCCCAAATATGGTCAGGCACACATTTTAATTGAGGGAAATTAAGCAGAATGATCTAGTCTGCCTAGTTACAGTATTTCATGGAGAAACTTGTCTGTGTTTTGAGGTATGGTCAGAGGACTACATGAGAGGCTCCAGCGAGCTGGTCAATTGAAAATGCCAGGTGTACAGTGTTTTGTCTGACATCTCACATCTCTTTAGGGCTCGAAAGACTGACTCAGGGTTGCACACTGTCTCCTCATTCAGGAACCAGAAATCTGACCCCTTTTTTTTGACGTTTAAGTGAGAGGAGCTTATTCTCCTTAAAAAGACAGTAATAGGGATTGCAGGCACCTCTTAGTGTTTAAGGCAGTTGCACAGACAGTGGAAACACCACTTTTTCAGTCTGCAATCTTTTGAAGGGACTTAATTTTAATAACTTCTTTATCCTACAGAAACAGCAGGTTAGTTTATTACTGTGCAAGAAGTAATTCTGAGAGAGACGTACAAGTAACTGAAAAGCGTTACTCTGAGATGCAGTGAATATAAGAGGAGGTCTTGGGTGTGCCACTAGTTTGCTTTGGTTTTGTTTTTTGTTCTTGTTTTTTTTTTCCATTACATAGTTATTGGGTAAACAGATTTAATCCTATGAGCAGGAACTAGAACCTCGGTCTCAACTCAGTATAAGTTTTAAAGCTGATGATTGCTAAGGTCGTTGACACACAGGCATTCAACATCAGAGCTAGATATAAAAGATCTGGCATTTAGGCATTGTTAGCCAATGTCAACTATTGTACATAAAGAATGAATAGCTTTAGAAATAAGTTTACTGAAGTATATAAGCCACCTTTCTATTATCACAATATACTTTAGAAATACACTTTAGAAAAACAGAATGTCTTTTTTTTTATTTAATTTGTTAGAGTGTCACCATTGTAATTTTGGCTAGCAGAGAACTTTGGCAGAGAACTTGAATGGAATTCTGGGGTTCAAACAACTATGTAGATCAAACAACTGTATCTTACTAGGAAAAACAACAGGGCAAGACTTCTGTCCTGTTTAGATGTAAAATTATAAAGTTTATCAATCTGCTGACCAAAAGGAACAAAATAGACTGTGTTTGTGAGCCTGTATAAGTTGCAGTCCTGTCAAAGACCTTTAAGCAATCAACACAATTACTTAAAAAAAAAAAGAAGGTGTAAATCTAAACTCCATGGTGCTAATGTGTGTCCCCCTTACTAAAATACAGTGAGTCATTAATGCCTTCTGTATTTCAAAAATATATGTAAGCGTGAAAAATATATTCCAGTCAATTCGCAGTCATGGCATATACAGTAGAGTATCTTACCCAATTTAATACGATCATCTGCTCTGTTACCACACATATATTCTTATTACTCTTAGGAGTCTTTAGGTCTTAAAAGGTCCTTGGCTTTCTGCATCTATGTGTACCAATTTTTCTCATGGTGTCAACATAGATGTTGTCAATATTATCCCAGCGGTGAACGGACTAAATTAAATGGCCAGCTGTCTTTCTCTGTACATTTTTCCTTATTTAATATTCATATGAATATTCATAAGACTCCTAGATGCATACTTCATCCAACTGTTTAACCTGAAACTACAGAATTTTTTAGTTCACTACAAACTTATTCGTGTTTATTACTTGAAGAGAGTGGTGGTATGGCAAAAGATTGAAATGCTAATTTTGCTTCATTTCTTTGAGGTATAAAAATCTAGACATTTGTATATGCTTAAGCTTAAAATACAAAGCAAGATGATTTTGTCTAATTATCAGAACAAGAAAGAGGTTCAGCTCATAAGCCATAACAAAAATGCTAAGTACTGTTTATTTCTCTTTATAACAATAATGGGCTGAACTATGCTTTTAAGATGAATGATCGTAGTCTTCATAAACTTCATCTGTCTTACTACAGCTGAATGTGTGCAAATTAAAATGATGACTTGCATTTGTGTAGGTAGCAGGTATTAAAGAAGACTTTTGAGGCATCACTATGCTATAACCAGAATTATAAGTATTCATGAGGACAGCAGAAAAGAATTTTAGAGAATCAAATTTGGAAGTCTAGAAAAGCATTTCTTCTTAGTGTTTTAGATTATGCACTCTTTTTCCATGAACATTACTCTTCGCAGATGGGTTTAGTTAAGTGGGGGAAAAAAAATTACTGTAATGCAGAGAGCCTTAAAATGTTACCACCAGAAGTATGCCAGCTGGTTTACTAGAAGCTACCATATATTTCCCAAATGATGAGCGAGGATTGAAGTTATAGTGATTATTGCTTATAATCAATAAATGGATCAGCTACAAAGTGTCCTAAATATTAATGAGGCTGGTTACTACCCAAAGCTCCCTGCTTCACTTAGTCTGAAGGGTGACTTTTTCAGGATAATTTCAAAAGTGGTCCCAAGGTACTTCTACCTCTGTCAACAGTTAGTTGTGAGATTTAATAAACGGAGAATTTAAGTGAAATTCTGTTACCTTGTGTGAAGAAAGCGTTGAGTCTGTCATGGGGTAGAATCCAAGTAACAGACCTACAATTACGGGAAATTCTGATGTATTTGTAGGCACCTACTTTGAAATAGACAGAGTGTGCACATGTGGAAAATCCACCACTACGTTACTAGGTTCATCTTTGACATAAATTTTTACATAGTATGACAGTATTTGTAGTATATTGTAACACTGATGACATGAGGATGTAGAGCGAGAAAGTTTGTTGTTTCAATTGCATATAAAAACGATTTTACAATATCCATTCCACATCTGTTTTTCAAGTGCCTAATTAAATCACATATAATATTTATAGTTATCATTAGTAACACATAGTATTATTGTGTATTATGTAATTGGCATTTTGCACCTAAAATACATAAAGCTAGGTTATTGGAACTCACATGCTTCTAAACAAAGGCAAATTTTTTTTCTGCAAAGATCGCATGTGCTAGGTCAGGATTACAACATGGCACTTAAGCCTCAACCTGCTTTGTCACTTTGTACAGGTATCCTAATAGCATTTATTGTGGATTTCTATGTTAGTAGCAGAATCCACAATGATTTCTGGTGTGTGCATGTATTTTTACTGTTTGAATGCAAGCCACTCAACCTACCTCTGTAAATTGGTATATTGCAAATTCTTGTCTCACCTATTATCATGTGTATCATTTTGGGATGGTACTCAGTACAGAGGTCTACAACTCCGCAGATCTCAAGGAAACTACAGGCTGGGGCAAAGAAGAAAGGACTGCACTTTCAGTTGTCATCTTTTATGCTTCTAGGACAGTATATCTACATACCACTGTGCATCAGTGGTGAGCTTGAGTACACACTGCAGAACTTCACAAGACAAACTTTTACTAAAGATGTGCACTAACTTCCTAATACAGGTGTACTAGAGGAGCACCTTTGTCATTATGGAGCTGGTGATGTTAAATAATCGGGGAAACTGAAGAAGAGAAGGAAAACTTTGCTGGATACCACTGACTCTCAAAGTTTTCTTGGGTGAGGGGAACTGGCTGAAAATTTAGTGGTTTTGACTCAAGCATATAGAATAATACAAGGCTGGAGTGTGCCATTGTTTCAACAAAGCTGAAAACTCAACATTTGAAGCAAGTGTTGCTGGCTTTTTTTTTTCCAGCCTAGGCTCAGATTCCAACAAAGGGGAGCTAGACACAGTCTTCCAATACCTAAAAGGTAATTATAAAGAAAATGAAAGTACTCTCCTCATAATGATGCACAGTTACAGAACAAGGCAACAGGCACCTGGTTCTTCAGGGAAAATTCTGTCTGGATGCAAGACCATGAGAACAAACTTGGGAACAGATTGCCCAGAAAATTGGTGGGATCCCCCATATTGGAAATTAAATTCAAGACTCAGTTCTGAGCTTGACAGGACCCTGGATGTTCTAGTCTAAGGTCCTGCTTTCAACAGAAGGCTGGATAAGATGAAGTCCAGAGGTGCCATTCAACACCAGCTTTTCTGGGATTCAAGACTGTAGTAGGAGCCTTATGTGTTCCTTCCATATTTCTGCCTAAAAGGAATGAGGAAGTTGCCTCCTTTCTCTAAAACAGTAGCTGAGTTTGGAATATTCTTTTATTTGCTGTTCAGTAATTCACTTTTATCTTTGGCAAGTCTAGATGTGACACATTTGGTCATGATGAACTGAAAAATAGATGTTGTATATAGTCGATAATTATGCAGTATATGTCAGTATCCTATCATATACACTTTATCATTATCATTATTTGGCTACTCTTTATATGAGTATATTGAGGGGTAAGGGGAAAGGAGACAACCTTCACTATATCAAGTACCAGATGCAGAACAGGAAGCAGAGATGGCAAACAGGCTTATAATAAGGCATTTTCTTATCCATAGAGAAAACTAATATCCTATATCTGGAAGAATTAAGCAACTGCGTCTCGTGTCTCAGAGTCCGTATATATAACTTTTGGTTCAGGACCGATTGGTAACTCTCAGTTTACAAGGAATGTATTCTGTGTTGCAGTAAAGACTACTGTTTACACTGTGGAGTACTCTAAAGAAAGAACAAGTTCCCCAAGCAGATTGGTGTGTACTCATATTCGTGTGATACAGGAAAAACCTGGGTTTTGGTGGAGGGCAGGTTGGTTTGTTTTAAGTAGCTCTAAGGTATGGTTTTGTTAGTGGGTTGTGGGGTTTTGGGGAGTTTTGTTTGGGTTTTTTGCTTGTTTGTTTTTGTGAAAAAAGCATGTGAGGGTGTTTGAATGTGAAAGGGAGGGTGTTTGAATGTGAAAGGACTGCAGAAACTGCCAGGATTCCATGTTGCATTGGCTGTCTAGGGTGGTGCATGCTGCACTTGGTGTGGTGTGTATCAATGCCGTCTGTCTACAGCAGACTTTGGAGGAATCTTGGTAACGGTGCCTGAGTTTCCTTTTAGAAGAGGCTAGAATGACTAGTGCATGTTACATACTTTGGGAAGTAAACCTAGACTAACTGTTAAGATCCAAGTGGTGTCTAGCTATGTGTGAACATCTGAAGAATCAGAGTAGGTCAGATGAGCTATTTGTGATTTCTTCCCAAAAAGAAACAGTGTATGTCTTCACAAGCAATTCAGAATGAATACGTTGATGAAACAAGCAAAAGATGATGTCAAAATTCTCGCTAGAATTAACAAAACATCTTCTAAAGATAAGTACATTTCTCTTTTGGGGGTTCAGGTAATCAGCAATTCCATTTCCTTTTATCTGGTCTTTCTTCTGAATTGGGGCACGCACTTTTCTTTGTTTTCAGACTCTGGAGAACTGGTGAAAGTCTGATTTATCCACTGTTTCTTGAATGGGTTAATTTAGGATGTAATTATGCATGATAGCGTTCAGATGTATTCTACGAGAAGGTGCGGTCCTTTCATTTCTTTCCTCTGAAATTATTGCTGAGTGGTCGACTGAAGTTATTAATGCATGTGGTGGTTATTTCTTATGTAAATATTCTAGGTCTTCTTATATTAAGAAAGGCTTAATATTTACTAGCCGTGTTAATCTTACTGCCTAGTATAGCAGCATCAGGTGGTCTAGTAAAAATAAAAAATATGACTACAGTATGTAATGGCATACTGACTGTACAAAGTTTATGTAATGCATTACACTTATATTTGTATATATGTGCCCTTATATATGTATGCTTGTGTGTGTATAGATATACACTTAAACTAATTCTGTTATATGCAGTTTTACATAATTTGTAATTATTCCTAAAAGATGTCAAGTTTCTGCAAGCAGTCAAAACTAGTAAAATTATGTGATATGCTTTCATCAGCCTGTTCATAAATTCTGCCACTGAGACCCTTTAGTCAGTAACAGGTTACATACTGCATCAGCATATAATCAGTGGGCACCGAGTGGTCCTTGCAGAAAGTCAACTCGAGTGATTCTTATGAAAAACTACCACTGTATGTGCCTCCATCAGAAGTCAGTTTTCTTCTGCTGCCTCCTACAATTTATTATCATGAGTCTGTAAAGCAGAGTGGAGTGATCCCAATGTCTTTTGTCTGGTGTCATGCAGCTTTGCTGGCCAAGTTCAAGAGTAAGATACTATAATTTCTTTCTGACAGAAACATCCTGAGGGTGTACACTTAATTCACTGCAGTGAGAAATTGGCATAACTGTTTCCTGCGAGATTGTAATCAGTATGGACTGCAGTAATGTTCCACAGGTCTTCCTTTTCTGTGTCTTCAGGAACCCAAATATCAGATTTTTGACAGAGCTGTGTGTTATGGTCATTGGATGAGAGCCTGAAGAAGACAGGCTGCTCAACCAGTCCTGACTTAGCAATTAAAAATACAACAAACTGTTCTTGAACAACTGAATTAAATGCTTAGCTGTGGGGGGATCCAAATTAACAGTAGTATCTCAGCTAGTTATTAAAAGGAAGGTAGTTGTAAAACTTATAATAGTATCAACCACTAAATAGAATAACTTGTAGAGGAAGTTGGTTTACAGGAAGGGTTGCTTATTTTCTGTAGAATAGAAAGAAAAGGTTAATTATGCATGAAAAGTATTTTTTAAAACAAATAACCCTGAAACCCCAGAGAACAGTTTGAAAATATCCTTCTGAGTATATAGATTTTTGTATTTCTGAAGAAGGAAGTGTCGTGTGAAAAGAGAAAGGAATTTGACCCAATTAAATATGGACACACATTGATTTATTTAGAGATTGAAAATAATTGAAAACTTTATTTAAACAATACTGTTTGGAATACAGAATAAGAACATAGCCTGGCAAGTGACTTGCCTCAGTAATTTTATTTATTTCAGTTGAAGTTCTGAAAGGCTTATCTGCTTCGTTATCTTTTCCTTTTAAAGGTAGAAATTAGAAAAAGTGTGATGTTCTTTTTGCAGGTGGTTGTTGAGTTTTTATTTTTTCAGGCAAGCAGTAGAAATTCTATAAGTACATCAGGAGCAAGCTAGACTGGCAGGCAGATCTGGAAGGCTACTTAAAAGTTGATTGAAACACTACATTCTCTGAAGACTAAAAGTTATTACTTATCTATCTACAACATCTGAGGACTTGAAATGAAAAATCAGGCACACTTGGAAATTCTGTATTTAAACATAAATAAGTTATACAAATGTTTTTTTAAAGGTTTACAATACTCAATAAATATGTGAATATAAAAATTATTGTGAATTGCAAAGTTGATGCTTCCAGATAACCATATCTGGAATTACTGCTTGATGAATTAAACACATAGAACTCTAGTTAGGATTTAGCTCCTGCATTTTGTTCCATTGAATATAGTTGTGGCTTCTGGCATCATAAATAAAAGCAGAACATGAATAATTATAGAATAATGAGACACTTGCCAAAAGCTGTTTGAATATTAGCTTACTTTTACACAAAGAATTTCTCGAAGAACTCTGTAACTTGTAGTCCAGTTAAACTTCTCAGATTTCTGATAGCATGCACTGGAAAAACCAGTTTAAACTTCAGCATATGCTAACAATGCTTATGCTTCACTAACTCAGAAATTGCCAAGGATATGACTGTACTGACCTGGTATATCAGTTTAGTCATTAGTAGCAGCTAATACATTTTTTGTTATTCCTGCTCCTAATGCCACCTGCCACGGGTTGGAAAATAAAACTAACAGATTCAATAAAACAATAATACTAATACTACAGGATAATAATGTAAATAGGAAAATAATGAAATATATAGATACGTACAAATATGTACAAAGCCAATATAAAATCCTTCCCCCACCCTCCCCCCAATGACGAATACGTCACCAAAGGCTCTGCGGAGCAGGGCACTGGAAAAGTCCCAGACCAAACTCAGCAGCAGGTGGGAGCAGGATGCAGAATACACAAATCAGGATCAGTGGCAGATGAACTGGCAGGGTTCTGCTCAGGCCTAGGCTGCTGCAGGATCGAGACGGATGGAAGGGTCTGATATGGAAGAGCTCCAAGATGGAAGAAGGGTCGAGACCCTTGTGATCCCTTGGCTTTTATACTGAGTGTGACGTATGTGGGATGGAATACCTAGTTGGTCAGCTTTGGGTCCACTTCCCCCCCCATAGGCGCAGACACGGCACCCATGATGAGACAACTGACCTTGAGCATATCTTCTAGCATCACTGTTTGGGAAAAACAATGCCTTCAGTTTCAGCAAGTTCAGCCACTTAAAAGAGACTGAGCTGAAAAGCAAAATCACTAAATATAAAATTAGTTCTATTTAGCTCAAACCAGGACATTCCACCCCTTATTCCATACCACTTCCGTCATTCTCAGGTCACTACTGTGTACACAGAAGTTCATTAAGTTCACTTAATTCACAGTTCTACGTTTGCATCTATCGTAGCAGTCTCTCATGGCAGAAGAGATGGTAGAGCATTCATCATGGTTTGTGCCCACGGTTGCAGATTCACCTCTAGATGTTAGTGGATGTCACTTGATGAAACTAGATGTGGTCATCTTCACTGCATTATCCTGAAAGACACTCAATGAACACTGTTGGTATTAATATCATACACCTCAAAATTGAGTATTCTCACCCAGAGTTAAGTTACCTTGAGGTACACATTGTACTTCACCATCCTTTAGCATCACCCACCAAGTACTTCCAGGTCCTTGAGTGAAAGCAATCCCATGAATGGGTTTGCCTTTGCCCGTAGCAGGAAAAAACTAAACAGTTATCCCAAACAAATTCCTTTCATGCACCACAGGGACTTTATCGCCTTCTACTGTATGTAAAAGATCTGATTGAGCAGGGCCTGCTCGATTAATGGATCCTCTGGTGTTAACTAACCAGATGGCTTGTGCTAGATGATTGTCCCAGGCTTTAAAAGTTCCACCAACCATTGCTTTCAGGGTAGTTTTTAACAATCCATTGTATCATTCAGTTTTCCCAGAGGCTGGTGCATGATAGGGAATACGATATACCCACTCAATACCATGTTCTTTAGACCAGTTACCTATAAGATTGTTTTTGAAACAAGTCCCGTTGTCCAACTCAATTCTCTCTGGAGTTCTGTGTCGCCACAAGACTTGCTTTTCAAGACCCAGAATGATATTCCTGGCAGTTGCATGAGGCACAGGATATGTTTTCAGCCATCCAGTGCTTGCTTCCACCATTGTAAGCACATAGCGCTTACCCTGGCGGGTTTGAGGCAGTGTGAT
>NW_010206628.1:12237-12482 GCF_000695765.1 Mesitornis unicolor
TATATGGTGGTGCTTCTTCAGCACGCGTTACTACCTTTTCTGGTGGCATACCAAAGTCTTTGCCTTCAGGCCAGTCCATAATTACCTCTAAGATTCCTGTACGGTTGAGATTTCCCATTCGAGCTCGCTGTGTGATCAATGCAACCCATTTACTCCAGGTAGCATCAGTGGTACGGTGCATAGAAGGAAAGCTACCTTTGAATAGCACTGGTAATCGGGGTGCTAGGAGGAGCAGTGCTTCAGTG
>NW_010206629.1:0-11752 GCF_000695765.1 Mesitornis unicolor
AATATATATATTATTTTAAATATTTTTAAAAATCCTGCCTTCATTGAATACCTCTCTCAAGCAGCTATGTACATTTAGTCACATCTTTGCTTGATTATTTTCCTTCAAATGAATGGTTTTCAGATATAGAAAATTAGCCCTATTGAAGAACCTAGGGTTTGAATTGGAACTGGGATCTGTATTTTGTTATGAAAAATAAATCACGTTGTGATTACTGATTCTTAGATAAGCACAAAGTTTCAGTCCAGCGATTAATTCATCTGTGTGTATTGTGTGATTCTGATAACAATTACATCATGCCTGGTACTATGCCATTTGCATTAGAGAATTATCATCTGTGTTATTTAGCTAAGACAGTTTCAGATTTTGGATTCAATTATGGAGCATGGTTAAATTAGTCATGCAGAAATGATTTTGATAGGAAAAAACACAGGCTGGAGACCCAAGCCAGGCTGAGATCTGTGCCATAAACTTTTTTCAGATTTTGAGGTGACAAACTGAATGCAATTTTTGCTTATGCCTAAAAGTGTCTGAGCTCAATAAATTGATATTTTATTGTGTTTTAAAAATATTATTTATATGTGTTTGATTGTCTTAATTTAAAATTATATGAAAGCAACTGTGTATATCTGCCCTTGAAAGGTGCAAGAGTCACAAAGGGGAAAACACAATAGAAATAGAAATAGAAATAGAAATAGAAATAGAAATAGAAATAGAAATAGAAATAGAAATATAATAGGAGAGATGATGTTTGTTTGTTTTTACATGTTCCCTTTGAACAATTGGTTTGGGTGTCTGTGGTTGCTGTAACAACCAGGTGCATGTTTGAACTTTTTAAATTCACTTAGCTGCGGCCTGCTGTGTTCCCACATCACACTCACCAAGCACTCATCTGCTGGTGTCGGTCTGCAACGCCAAGAAAGATGAGGATAACCAGAGTTTACCACCAAGTCACATAAAGATGCTGCCAACGTTGGGTACAGACAGCAGCTTTTTAAGGCACTGCTTCTATAGGTGCATTTATTGAAGCATGCAATGTGGCTGAAGAATGAGAATTTTTGACAGCACGTCAGAGCTTTTGTGTCCCCTACCTCTACGCTGTGCTTAACATCTCAGTTATGTGCAAAGTGAATAGTGAAATCAGCCATAATGTTCTCTTGGTCTTTTATATCATTGAAACAAAAAATATAACAGCGGTCTAAAAAAATGTGTAGGCAGAATGAATAGCTCATTCATGAGCAACTTTATTGGTTTGGATGGGACATTTCAAAAGAAATCCTTGTAATAACAAATCCACTGAGTTTACTGAATTTAATAGATCTTACAAACAGTTCTAATAGAATTCATCTGCATGACACCTGTAATCTATATCAAATATCTTTGAAAAACTCATTCAAGTCTGTTTCTTCAAGTTTTTTCCTCTGGAATGGTTTTTATATGTCACTGAGGTCTTCTGCCTGATATGAAGCGGATATTAGATTGAGCTGAAACTTGTGTGGTGAAGGAAAGGCTGAAGACTCTATCAAATGACCACTGATACTTAAGAATTGTTAAGCAACAAACTTGAGTGTTCTCTGTCTTCTGAACTGATGTCCAAAGTAGTCACCCATGTGAGGATAATGAGCGCTGCCGATTTCCTTCACAAATCTGATTTAACTAGAAAGACATCTCAAAAACAGAGAGAGAAATGTGAGAGGATTCAAGAAAAGGCCACCCTTTCATTGATACAGAGGCAATTCAGCTGAAACCTGGTGAAGATAAGAGTGTCTTTAGAGTTTCTTAAGAGACTTCATTGGTAACAACAGCTTTAGAGAAGAGAACCGTACACACAGAGTAGTTTTTAAAATACATTTTTTCTCTTATATTTGTCTTTAAAATAATACTTAAAAAATAATAACTTCTTCTATAAGAACGTTTTTCTTGCCTATTGCTTTTTATGTTTTGAGTGTTAAAAACAGTAGTGGCAGTATGCACTGAGTCCTAGGAATTGATTCAAGAAGAGGAGAACCCAAGAATGGTAGAAGCATGAGTGAACTTAGAGACACCCCTCAAAATTTCAATAGCTTTGAAAGATATTCACTGTGCTACATGCTGCATCCCAAATTGCAATGGGATTTGGATTACTCCACAAGGCTTTGCTATCTGTAAAGCTCACTCCTTGCCCAGATTGGAAAGAAACAATTAAAAAAAAAAAGTTGTGCTTTACAAAAAAGAGTATGACTTTCCTTCTGCTCCGAGGACTGTCTTGTCACCCCCCTCAGTCTTCTACATTGAATCCATATTTCCTTTTCCCAAAATGTCACCCAGCTGGTGGTTTTGGCAATCCTGCCTGAATTCAGTATTTCTAGATTGCACAAGGAAATAATGAAATAAACTTAAGCCCTTTCTCATAAATGTGGGAAAGTTGGTGCAGCCTGCCTGGATTTCCTTATGAGTCAGAAAATCTCTACTTAATAAGAGCCATGAAATATTTTGCTAACTTGAATGGGACAGAATCATAAAGTCAGAGAAAATTGCATCAGCAGAGTATATACATACAGGTAACAAATATAGCAGCTCTTCTTTCAATAACTTTGTCAGAAATCCACCCACTCATTTCGTCACGCAGCAGGGGTACCTCATGGAAAGCAGTCCCTCAGCTTCATGTCCTGCTCTGTAAAGCCAACCCTTCTCCCCTCTTGGACCAACAGGTAGGAGTAGACCAGGTCCCTCAGTACCTGCCTGACCCCAAATCTGAAGGAAGTTTATCTCAGTTGCCATCATGAGAAGGAGAAGGAGCAAATAATTATCATTACAGTCGTGGGGAAATCGGGTTGGTTCTGAATTTCCATGTAAAGATATCATTCCAGGGCACAAACCCATTTCTGGGTGCATGGTAGCAAAAGTGGACAGCATGTGCAGAGGTTTCTCAGCTCTCATTTTGCCCTGGTCTTTGGCAGAAGGGGACCACGCTGTGTTCTTTAGATCTGTTCTTCCTCCCAGCATGAAGCTGCAGCCGTTCATTAACCCCAGGATGGGGGTAGAGGCAGACACAAGCCTTCTTGGTGAAGAGGTAATCCACCAAAGACCAGGAAGTAATCTGTTTTTGTAGTTACCCAATCTACTGCAACCACAGGAACAGTGCTTGTGGTGAAGTCTTGCTGTAACGCCTAGTTTTTAATACCTCTGCATATTCCCCTATGGCATCATAAAACATCAGGACAGACGACCATATTCTACTGCCCTGAAAGGTTTGCTTTTGGCACAAATGTTGAGCTTTACTTCTTTAGCCAAATTAAGGATATTTAAGAAGGCAGCCGCTTCCACCTATCAACGATTAACATGCGCATGTACATTGGGGAAGCCTGCGGTTACTCACACTGCCAACCTGAGCATGAAATATTGCAGGCTATTGCTCTTCCTGTAGAAGAAGATGTCTAAGCTTTTCCAGGGAATTTCTCAGAGCATTTAAATCAGCCTTCTGTTTTAAATTGCCCTTCAGAGGAATCCACATCTTCTATACAGGGGCCTGAAGGAGCTAAATACAAGGAAATACTGAAACATACTGCACCTCGTTGTTGGGTAGTTTTCAAATGATTTTCACTTGTAGTATTGACTTCAAAGAGCTGTTCTCATTATACAGCTAGTGTCACAGAAATGGGGCTTTGCAATCATGCAAACTTCTTCCTCCCAGGTAAATTAGTACTTTATATTATTGAATTGGGCATTTGAAATCCTTTGGGCTTTTAAATTCCTTTTTTTTTTAGTTGGGCTTTTGAATTCCTTTTATTTTATTAGAATTAGCTGAAAAGGAATACTTTGAAAATTTTGGTGCACTTTTATTAAAGCTTTATTCTTAGGGATGTTGCCTTAAGAAGGGTCATAAACATTTACAGTACGTAGCTCAGAATTAGCATAGCCGAAATGGGAGTAATTTTTCATTTTTATCACTCTGTGCCATGCCTCACTTACTTACTAAGTGCAGTCTGTTCAGTGCAGCCCTGATGGATGAAGCCACATACTTTTAAATAACAGATATATTTATATTGCTTGCTGATCAGGAAAGAAACACATCATTGCCAAAGCCACATGTATCCGCAAGTAGCAGCTTTAAGACTCTTCTAGTACTCCTAGACCAGTTCTTCAGTTTGTGCCCAGAAAGTTTTCAATTTTCATATATTTACAATATGATAGAAAATAAGGGCTATAAAATGACATAAAGGTTAACTTTACTATTGACAGTTTTTGTTTTTCAATGATCTCTCTTAAAACTATTTTCGTGTTCTGCACAGTGGGGGAAAGCTTGGTTAGTACAGAATTTAAATCCAACTCATAACTCTGTATTTCAGGTTCATCAATATATATTTACAGATCAGTAACCTCTGTCAGCTGTCTTAGCTAAGTGAGAGGAAATCAGAAAACCCAGATCCATTTGCAAAGGCCAAGATCTTCAAGGCTGTGTGAGTAATTATAGTTTACTGAAATGTAGACTTAGCGGTCTAAAACACAAGGGCTACCTTTCAGGCATACTAAACAGCCTTGTATTTTCATTGACTGCTAAATAATGTAAAATTGTTGACTAAAACATTCAAATTGGTAAGCAATTAAGAAGGAACTGCAAAATGTTACACAAAATCCTAACTTTATCTGTGTTATAAATTAAGAGGTGGAAAACTACAAGAGAAGGGTTAATATTGAAACATGCATATGTGCAATTTCGTGTTTAACAGATTTCTAACTGAAGAAGTTGACTGAGAGAAGGAAAGACAGAATGTTCCCAGTGAGAAGCAAGACTTGTATTCTATTGCTTATTTTTCCAGCACAAAACTTTTGATGAATAAAACTACAAAATCAGTTTTTTCTTATATGCAGTTCAGAGGTAGCAAATTTTGACATCTTCAAAAACTTTTGCTGATTCCATGGAATCATCAAGTGATATCTGGAAGCAAGTTTTTTCTCTGCGTACCTGCAAAGAAGTGGCCATTTTCCAGCTTAGGAAAAGAAGGAGAAAGAAAACTTTTCTACAAATGGAAGTAATACAAGCTCATTAAAGAGGGGATGAGGGCTCTGAGTGGGGCAGAGGAGCGTTGTCTGGATCAGAGTGGACAGCCGTACTGTGCTGCTGGGGGTAGGGAATGGGATGTGCACAGCTGTCTGAATGCCCAGGATTGCTGGGAGAGTGTCTTGCTCTCCACAGGCCAAGTCATAGCACAGCTGGCTGCCCTAAGGAAGTGTTCTTCAGCCAATATCAAGCTGTTACTTGAGTTGAAGACAGCTGATCTATTGCATTACTATATTTCCTTTAATACTATGTGCTAATGTCTTTCTCTATTGCATTCCTTGACAAATGTAAGGAAACAATGACTCTTAACTGGGTCTTCTGAACTGCGTTGGTAGTCCAGCAAGCAGCTTGCAAAGGAAATGAAATGCTAAAAGAGCCTTTAAAATAGACATCTATCCAGATTGTTCAAAGACTTTAGACTTTTAAAACTCCAAAGACTTTTAGGCCTATTGGGTTAACAATGAAAACCTGTACAGTGATGGGTATCAGATTTGTCATGGTTCTAACCGCGCTGCCTGTAAGAACGAAATAGTCCCTCAACTTTGTTACAGAGCCATCTTGGAAGAACCTGGTTGACCTCGTATAGAGAGGAGCAAGGAGCCCAGTGGAGAGACTATAGAGTTCCTCTCTTTTGACTGGAAGGAGTGGTCGAAGGAAGAGGGTCTGGTTGCAAGCTGATACTGAGTGAAATGAAAAGCCTGAGAACTCTTATGTTTGGCTTGATTTGGAGTACTGAGGAAGGGACTGGATCAGAACCAAGGCCAAATCTGTGTTTATCTTTGGCCCATTGGGACAGTTGACCTGTCAGTTCCACAGTCTGTATTCTTTGCACTTTGTTGTGCTTCTTGTCACCTTATGGTGTCACTTCAGTGCATCTTGCTTGCTTCTTCCCAGCAGTACATCGTATGCCTTATCATCTAAATTCTCCACTGCCAGTCTTGAAGGGCCCTGTTCTCTTAGAGTGGGATAGGGAAAACCACTACAGAGAGAACTTTTCTTCAGAAGATGGCAACGATGTACCAGGAGGCAATTTCAGTGGATATTTTGTGCTCCTGTACTATTGGAATTTCAGTCTTGGAAGGGAGTCTGTTGCATTCATTGGTTTTTAAGAACCTCTCAGAAGTTGAGGGGTTTGGTTTTGGTTCCTCCCCCCCCGCCCCCGACCCCTCTTTAGAGTCAAATCCTTTTCCTTTCCAGATGAAATTTTATTGATCAGAATAGTCTGATCCTTTGACTTTATAAAGCAGTTGGTGTCCTCAGAGATTTCAAAGATTTTTGCTTTCAGCGGTAACAGATGTGAAATTTCTCACTTTATTATCACATTTCAACAAAAAGTCTCCGGACTAAATGTCAGGTTGTTGATCTCTAGGGCATGTCCAATTTGTTTGTATCAAAAGCTGGGTTTGAAGCAAATCTGCTCATTCCCTGTTTATTGCTTTGTTTTGCAGTTTCAAGCCGGCTCACTTAATCCTTTCAGTATCCTTTTTGGCTTCGTTTTGGATGAAACTGAGTTGGGGGATGTGCTCCATGAGTGGCTTCAGATGCAAATTGTCATTCAGTCCAAGGGGCCAGGCTAGAGTTAGTCCAAGCTTTAAAAAGCAAACCCTACCAAAACTGGAATAAGTATAGTGTGGACCTTACATCCTCATCACCAACTTTTTGGCTTTACAGGTCCACTGTGACTTGTCTACATCATTTTCTAGGTGGACATAGCCCTCATGACATTCTGTACTGAATAAAAGGGGCTTACACCACTGAAAGCAATACCATGACAATCCAGGCATGTTTTATTACAAGCAGATTCCAGATCAATATGTACCTGCAAAAATCCAATTGCATCCTGCATTAAAATATAGTTGTATTTGTAGTGTAACATAAAAGCAGTGAGAGTGCATTTAGCTGGTATTTTAGAGAAGGGGATATTTAATAGGAGTGTACTAATATGAACATTGGTATCTTTTTCTGCATTACTCACTGTAGTAATTTAAATTAGTGATTCATTGTGATGAGTTTTAAGGTAATGTGTCTTATTAACAATGGAGCAACTGGAAGTTTTAGGTTCATAAAGGTTTTATAATTAAGCCATGAAAATTAATTTAGCCATTTATAATGGATTGTTAATTAGTTTGCTAATAAGGTTGTCAGTTCCAGACTTTCTGCAGAAGGTGAATATTAGGTTAGTTCTGTCTCTTGAGGTTTCAGGGAGGTTTATGACATGCCTTATGAAAGGTATTACTGTCCGAATTTTTCTTGTGAAGCAAATTCCTCTTTCCTGCCAAACATTTAAGGACAATGATCATGAATGTTGATGATTTCTATTCTGCCATGTTTGCTTTTTGGCACTATTTCCTGGGTAATCGATGACTTTTTCCCCCATGTGCCATTACCACAAATATTTGAACAAAATGGAAGTAGCATAAAATCCTATCTCTGTGCTGGAATAATGTTTACTGTACCCTGAGCTCAGAGTGCAGCAAATGCCCTCTAAAAGAAGAGGAATTGATTATCCTTGGAAAGAGTATATTCCAGACATGAAGTTACCTTTATTACAGAGATATTTGGTGTAGAATATTATGCCAGCAGTACTAAATGCTGAGAATTAAAGTGAATATTAATTCAGGTCTATTCTGCACAAAGGTCAGAGTGTATGCAGTGTGACAGTAGTTTTTTATGTGTCCCACCTGTAACTAAGCCCTTCAAAATGACAAAGTGAGATGCTGCTTCTAAAATAAGTAATTCTAATCATTGTATAATAAAAGTATTCCCCATCTCCCCTGTTTTTTGGTGAATGCTATCTCTGGTGGCATTAATGTAGTGATATTATAGCTGTCATCACTTAGATTGAACAGCGCTGAGGCAACTCACAGTTTAAATATTTCTGATTGACGATCCAGGCTTCTTCAGGCTCAGTCTGTCATTATGCTGATTTTAGGTGCATTTGGAGAAATTAATTCTGCCACCGTAGCCTCTAGGAACTTTGTAAAATCTACAATTAAACATAAGCTCTACAGACTCTAGTTACAGACCAAGGAAGACTTTTTTTCCTCTATATTTAACATCAGCTTGTTAAATCACATGAATTGGCTTAATCCAGCCCTGGGTTATGAGATAAACTCAAAGTTCAAGTGGTTTCAAGTAAGTTAAGGTACAGTGAGAAGATGTATTTGCATTTTTAGTACAACTGTAAACTTCTTTGCCTTGTGATTTTGCCAAAATAACAGTCATGTATATATGTAATTTGTGACCATAGGGATTTGCTCCCATCAGTTTTCATACCTGGAGTTTCCCTACGTGAGTTTAACCTTATATTCACTTGATGTAACATCAAAGAATGCAGCATAAATGTAAGTATAAATGTCTCCTTCTCTGCAGACATTCAAAACCTGCCTGGACATGTTCCTGTGTGACCTGGTCTGGGTGATCCTGCTCTGGCAGAGGTTGGACTGGATGAGCTTTCCAGGTCCCTTCCAACTCCTCATATTCTGTGATTCTATGAAATGCTATATAAGTATGTTTACTGGAGTGAAAGAAGAGATTCTCCAAACCAGGGAGTAATTCTAAATAAGAACTATACTGAAGAAGTAAAAAAGAGGGTATGGACTAATGTTAGGTTTATTTGACGGACTGACTTTAACAACAAAATTTCAAATGATGGCACAAATGAGAGCCTGTCTAACCAAACACGTGTGATTCTGCCTTATTCATTCTCATGGTTATTTTACTGTCACATCAATACGCCACCATCTGTGTCACAACCAGGCCTGGTTGCAGTGGAGGAAGTACCGAGTGTAGTTTCCCTTGTTTCTGTACTTAGTGTCAGTGCTGGCCCGTTCATGGCATTTGTGCTTTACTATTGTCATGGCAGTTTGAAACTGGGGGAGAAGAAATCCCTCATGCATGAGATAGAGAAAATTTTAATGGAATTGTTTTCAATGAATAAAACACATTCACTCAAAGTAAATCAAATACATCAGGTTCTATAGAAGTCTCAGTACAAATTTATTAACTTCACAGTGTTTAATAAAAGTAAGGACTAAAAAACCTGGAAGTATGTTGAGCCTACTATCTACGGCTACACTTGCTTACTAATTTTGGACTCTTTCCACAGGGGAAATATTATAATTTTAGAAATTTATCTTCTTTTTCTACCTTTACCTTAAAAATATTGGTTTTTAAATTGCTTTTCCAAAGATTTCTGTAGTCCTCACAGGAGGTGATGTGTCCTTGATTCTTTATTGGTTTCTGAAGAAATAGCTTCAGAAGTAGACATTTATTTATCTTTTTGTTAAAAATAAATACAGTTAAACACAATGGCATGCAGAGTTGTAGACCCATCAATTTAGAGAACTAAACATATCATAAAGTTCACTTACAAATTATAATAAATGTAGGTCTCAAATACTGTAGTTCTCAAGGATTATTCTGGGGGCAACTGAAGAAAAGGAATGTATTAATAATTCCAGTATCACTTGCAATAGGACTAAGCTTGTCTTTCTTATTTTTCTTTCTTCTATCTTTTTTTAAATGATGATTTGTTAAAATGTATGGGATAGGTTTGGTTATTTTGTAATTTGACCAAAATCCTTGAAAAAGAGCTGATAGAAAAAGTTCCTAATGGAAGATTCAGTGTCCCTTCCTCTTACTCTGATCAAGAAATCTCCAGTCTCCAGATCTCAGACAATCCAGTGACAAGAAGCCAGCTGGTTTGTTAAAATATTGATATTCAAGGTAGAACCATAATCCTCTTTATTTTCTGGTCTATTAAATAAGTTATACAGAATACTAAGGCACACAAATTCAGGTTTGCTAAAATTCTCAAGAAGCTCCAAGTAGCTGTTATTAATTTAGAAAACTTTACGACTGTTCTTAAATAAATGTAACAGATAAGTAAAAATCTTGATAGCGACAGTTGATAAAGATGATGTGGCAAGAAAGAAAATAGTGACACAAATGAATAAGAATTCTAAAACATGGAAATTATAATGAACACTCTGATATAGTTTGGATTATTTACTTTTAGCTGAAATTTGCCAGCCATGTACTTCTGTGATAAGAAGGCTTGAAACAAAGTATTTTTTACTCCACCAAAATGTGGAATGGATATTAGACGTATTGCACATGCAAAATCTAATGTATATGTACACTTGTTTGAATTACACATTTATGACTTGCATAGCCCAAAGGATGTTGTCAATGTTCTTCTCAGCGTTCCCATTTTTAAAATTAGGGCACAGTTTGCTTTGTGAGAGAGGGACTTTCTGCTTTCTCTGTTTGATGTTCCTCATTTCCAATCTCACTCTCAGAAAACTATTTTATAATTAACATAGCTTCCTACCTAAAGTGAAGGGAATGTGTGATTAAAAAGGGGTGAAGAAAAGAAAAAACCATGGGGTGTGGAAAGCAGAGAGGTTATACGGCTCTTCTTCGTTTTGCGCTTTTCTTCTTTCTTGTACCTGCTTTTATTTCCATCTTTGCTTTGCTTACAAATGCTGGATGTTCATAATCTTTTTGCACCTGCTTACTTCATATTCTGTATGCCCTTTTACATAAGGGAAGTCAGTGGTCATTTGGTGTCTTGACTGCTTTTATTCTTTCCCACAGATGTACTTAGTAATGAACAGGTTCTCCTGTTTTGCAGGAATCCCATTCGTAATGCCCATGATTTCTATGGACAAGCACAAATGCAGCTGCAGTTAGCTAATTTACTTCCATGTCCAAGACTTTTTTCATTTAGCACGGTGGTCAAAAACCTCTGATGGCTTTCTTCATGGCCATGTTATCAGTGGTTCTCTTGCCACAGCCACAAACACCCATGTACCAGCATTCAAACTCCACACCAGAGCTATCTGACCTCCCATACAACTTGTGTGATGTCTGTGCTGTAGTCAGTAGTTCCTGCTGCCTCAAACCTTTTGCTCCAAAAATGAGTTTAACTGCTGCTTATATCTGTGGCAAGTGAAAAGTCTTACCTATACTTTCAGTGAGGTTACAACTAATCCCAAAGTAAAAGTGTTTTCTTCTTGTGGAAGAAAACATAATATGAAAATACATTAGGCATTATACTGAAATTACGTACTGAGACTCCAATGTTTATGTCCCACAGCAAGTCAAAGTGCCTTATATTTTAAGGCCTTGGATGACGAGCCTTGCTGAGGACCCACAGGCTGAACGTAGCTCTGCAGCCATAATTTCTATACACAGTCAGCGGAGGGGAAGAACCCAAATCTTGCTATGTTTTTTCACAGTCACTTAATTTTAATTGCATTAAAAATGATCAAATTTAAATCTTAAAGTAGCTTCTCCTGTCTTGTCAGCTGTTGTGCAACTCCTGCAGGAAAAAGGATATTGCTTTGTCTCAAAGAATTTTAGTATGTAGGTTATTATAAAGATGGAGAGTAGCTGTTTTCATCGTAACCTAAATACATAATTATGTAACATTTTAGACTGCTAAAATGGAGATTCTTCTTTTCATCACTGAGAACGTGATGAAAAGGTACCATATACCTTCTACTTTCCTGTGAGTATCAGGCATGATTTTAGGAGGAAGACTAAGAAGGTGCTTAGAAACTTTAGTCCAGAGCCTCACTTATCATAGACTTTGGGAAGGGGGTCACTGTGTTATGAAGCAAGACATTAAGGAAAGTAAATGGTTTATATTATCTTGTATTCGTTCATTCATTACTCTCTGCCACATGACTTCTGCAGCAGGAA
>NW_010206629.1:11783-77646 GCF_000695765.1 Mesitornis unicolor
TCTCTAATATTTTTGGAACTTCATTGCAAGGTCAAAAAATAACTGTCTGAATTCTTCCTAGGACATCTGCTATGTGCTGGGACATAAACAAGATATTTCTGTCTACCCAGCACCAGTTTCTTTTCAAATCCTCTCTAGTAAGTCTTCTGCATTTTCCTTATTTACATGCAATTAGACAAAAAGATGCTTTCAGCCCTTTTTACATTTCTTCAGCTTGATCCACCACATTTATCCTGTGGCAGATTCTCTGGCTTTGTCTTTGTATTTATCCCACATATTTTTTTCTTCTTTTACAGAAAAGACTGGCTGGAGTTTCTGAACTCTCCAGATCATCTCTTGTTATTAAATCCTTTTAATATCTAATCTTGTCCTGAGGCACTTGCTTTGGGAGACATTTTAGATACGCCTGCAATATCCTAGGCTGTAAAAATGTTATCTTCTACAGCAAAGATTAGCTTTCACTCTGCCATAACAATGGGATGGGCAATATTGCTCGCTAACCTAAACAACTCAGTCTCTACATTTCTCCTGCTAACGTACCTCTCCTCGCTGCACCAGTTGTGCCTGGAGAGGATGGGGCACGGTGATCTTGGCTTCTGCTCCTTGCAGGCACCCTTCAGTACGACTGCAGTGCAAGGGAAGGGGAGGAAGCTGCTCTCGCTGTAGCTTTTGCTGGACTGGGTGGAATGAACAAAGAAGGATTAATTTTTTTTCCTTCTCTGAATTATTAATTTCTGAACACATTAACGTTTAAAGTTTCTATCTTCTAGCAAAGGAAACAATAGCTAGAGGCATGTAATAAGGATATTTACAGTAATCCTTATGTAAATACAGCACGTGTATAGTATAATCCATTTGGATTTAGAAGCAAAAATGGATTATTTTCATGCTTCATTTACACGTGTTTATATACAGCCATATTATTTTTATTTGTCACTGACAATACAGACATTGGGTCTTTTTATATAAACATTTATTAGTAAGCTTTTTCTCCTGTAAATTGAGATATACATGTAAGCAAGGGCAGACCATGGACTCTAGTGTGAAACATGGACTTCAACTGAGTTATTTTGCTCTGAGAAGTGACTGGAGAACTTAATAAAATAAGTTAGAGCTTGGTGAGACAATGAGGCCAGTGTCTGGCATTAACTTACAACAGGTTTGAAGGACAGGTCAAATTTAGAGTGAAAAAAAAGAAAAAACCCCAATAAGCAGCCATCTCAAAACCAGTCTACTTTGAGATACTGACTTAAAATATCAGTGGAAACTTTTGTAGCTGAAATTTTACAATTGTTGAAAATGCAATTTGATTTCTTTGACCATCAATGAAAATCCATCCTTTAAAACTTTGCTGTCATGCAAGAAGACAGTGTTCTGCTCATATTTTGTCTTGTGCATTGTTCATAGAGTGATTGTCCTTTAGAAACTTCTAAGTTGTCTTTGTACCTACTCTAATGATCCTAGTAATGTTACTAGAGGCAAAAAGTATGGCAACATTCTCCTTAAATAGCACAGAAATAATGATTTAAGGTTATAATGTGTCATTTCCATAGGGATCTAATTTCAGTCCAGATGGCAAATGCTCCTTAAGCTGTTTTATGAATTAAACAGAAGAGGCTGATTTTAGTTGTTAGAAACAAGATGTCTCTCAGCACAGAAAGAAAGTCAAATGAGGTGGTAGTTTTCTTAATAACTCTGAAATGTTTATTAATAAATAGTTGAAATTTCTAAGAGGAAAGGTTTTGTTCCTGCTCTCTGAGAGGCAATACAAATTCTCTATCCACAAAAAGCAAAGAGCTAACATACTCCCTATTATGATTTACCCTGAAACAGAGACACCACCAAGGCTACCGTAGGAGATCGTATTTACTAAAATGCCTTTGTTTCCTGCCTAAAAGAGAAGCTTGTTAGATTTGCCTTGAGCCAGGCTGCTGTCTGGTCTCTGTTGAAAAGCATGGAAAGCCTCTCGTTTTCTTTCAGCTTTCTCCTAACAGTTGATTTTCCTGTCCAGGGTTAACAGAAGGGTGTCTAACTTCTTCCTTGAGCCTCACCTTCCCCTTGTGAACACAGTCCCTGCTCTATATGGCTTTTTATTACCAGAGACCAGTACTAGTGTTACAGGGTTCATTAAAATTTATGTATGTAGCAAAGTCTACAACTTCACTGAGTTACACATCCTCTGACAGAGCAGCCGTGAAAATAGCAGCTTGACTGAGTTGATACAGCTTTTTATTTTTCTTTCAAATAGGTGGAAGCAGGAACTCTTTGAACTACTGGATCAATGTTGCTAATAGTTGTAAACATATTTCCATCATTAGCAAAAAAGAAGTCCTGAAACAACAATGACTAGTGCTGACCAGATAAATAACAAATGGTCACATTATCACATTATCCACAGTATCCTCTACTTGCCTTCCAGAACCAAAAGCATATTGTAAAGGTCATCAGAATTGTGCACACTAAAATCCATTTATTTTACTCTTACCATTCTTTCTTTCAACAATAAAATATCATCTAATAAGGACTGTTCTATTTAGAGCTAGATTTTCTTTGTTTTACTATTGCCTTTCTCAGTTCTTGGTCCAAGTGCAGTTGACATAAAAAAAGGGAATGAAAGTATTTTAATCAGCATACAATTCCTGCTAAACTCATGTGTACAATACAAATGCTTTCATTAGCTCTGTAGTTATATTTCCGTTTAAAGTCAGGAAAATGAGCAATAATATTGACTTGGCTCATACATTAAAATATAATTGATTTCATTTAAATGTTCTTTTCCTGCCTTGCTAAAATGTTTTTATTGGGAAGATTAGTGACTTTATGGAGGTTTGTATTTCTCCTTTATAAAATCAGATTTCAGCACTGTGATGCTTTCAAATAACAGCTTTGGTTAGACCAAACCTGTAGCCTTTAGGTAGTCAAATCTCCCATAGAAAGGCATCAGGCCAAAGAAAGATGTATTCTGTCTTTAGCAATCCATAGGTGAAGAATTGGCTTCTATGACCCACTCATTCAACAGCTGGTTTCTCTTTAGACTCAGCAGCTGAAAAGAGAGCCAGAGGAAAACCATACAGCTATCTGCTATTCCTGTTAAAGCTCAGGTTTTAAAATGTCTGCTCCATTCAACCATGCCTTTAAGGATGGGAGCGCTGGGATTTTGAGATCTGAGCTCAGATTATTCACTCTCGAAGTATTAAAGATGAATGGTGTCTGGCCTTTTAGACTTGAGTTTCTATTGATGCTTTCTGAGGTGTTTGTATTGTCTGTTCATGTTTACCAAGTATGTGATGAGATGTGCATTCTGTTACTTCTGCCTTGCTACCTTAGTTCTATGAGTTATTCATGTGTGTTCCTGCAAGTTTCACCACAGAGAAAAGTAATCCAATTCCTGACGGTGAGTCACAGATTTTTAATGTTTTTTTCCTCTGCTGTTACAGTGCAAGACAGATGACCACTGGATTATTTCTTAAAACAACTGCTAAAACCACAATGTTTTTTAAATTTATCACCCTGGTCTCAGAGGAGCCTCTAATTCTGTTAAAGAAAGATACTTCTAGAGGAACCTTCACTGCTGTTGCTCTTGATGGAAAACTTCCAGCTTTTAAGTATGTTTTGAAATCTAGGTCAAAGGTTTGCGATCCTGACTAAATCTTTAACCATCTCTAAATTCCTCCTTTATCCCATTTATAGACTCCTTCTTTTTCAGTATTATCTTAGTCTCCATCTTAGTGATGGAGCCACTAACTGTGCTTGGCTTCTGAACTGGTCTTATATTGAATTTCTGTGTTGTATTGGGAGTTTATGTTCTCAGCTTTATTAAACTTATTTTTTTTTCTTTCAGAAGTTCCTGCATTTCACATACTTTCATTTTCAGAAGATAGCAAAATCATCTTCAGAATGGGCTTATAGGTTTTCTTTTAGGATTTTAAAATACTTGCAGGTAGACCATCTTTTGTGGAAGTGGAGATAGTTGTGAAATGCAATCTATAGGTAAGCCGTAGTCTTATAGCTTTCACTGCCTGTGAATTATTCCTGCAAAGCAAAGTTTCTGCTATAAGGATCTTCAAAGGAGGACCATGTTCTGTCCATTAGTGACAAAATACAGAGATTCAAAATCTTGAAAAAAATTTCTGGAAGTGGAAAGTCTATTAGCATTACTTATCTGTAGTAAATAGAATAATAAGAAGAGAAAGACCAAGGTGTATTTCTAGCAACTACAGATTGATCCTGGATTTCTCAAACTGAAAAGGCATGATGATCTTTTCTAATAAGGAAGTAATTCTGGTTGAATTAGTCAAATTGGGACAGATTTTTTGTCCATGAAACTCATTCATCTTTGATTCACAGGTTTAGACTGTAAGGAAGAGATTTTTTTACAATGAAGGTGGTAGATCACTGGCACAGGTTGCCCAGAGAGGTGGTGGAGGCCCCATCCCTGGAGATATTCAAGGCCAGGCTCGATGGGGCTGTGAGCAACCTGATCTGGTAACATTGTCCCTGCTCACTGCAGGGAGGTTGGATTGGATGAGCTTTAAAGGTCCCTCTCATCCCAAACCTGTCTATTATTCTATGATTTTATGATTTTACACTACTAAGATAATGGATGGGATAGAGAGTCAAATAAGTTATTTGTGTATATATAGTGAGGTGGAGCTGGCTTACATTGTTTTATCATTTACATCTTTTTACTGCTTCCTGTCATGCTGCTTTCCAAACTAGAAGCCCTTTCTGATGTTTTACAACATGGTAGTATGATGGTTAGTAGAAGAGAAAACGGAACAGGAGATTTGCAATTGGTGTTAAATTACCAGCATATTACTCTGACCTGTGAGTAGGAAGTCAATGGCCCAGAAAACAATTTAGCATATTCCATAAAGCAGTCAACGGTGGAAAAGACAATGCTGCTGTACAAAGAAAGATAAAGCCAAAACCTAGCTCTGAGTAGTTCTGAATTTGCTTCTGGGATACAACAGCTGGTTTCATGAGCATAAGAGCTGCTTAAAAAAAGTAACAGGGAGAGACCAGGAGGGACTTTTATAATTACTTGATCTGTTTCAGTGAAGCAGTATTTCTCCTAATAATTCCAGCATCCAACTCAGTGTCTCCTCACTCAACCGCAGCATGTCTTCTGGAAGCCTGGCTTGCCTTGGTTTACGTGGTTAAATCCAATGTATCAAATTATGATGTGAATGTATTATTGTGTGAGTAGCCCCCCATAATTACCATTAGACTAAGCTGTCAGGAGATGTCTGTTATTCAGCTCATACGTCCTTCCTAGTCATATGCTTTATTTTACCCTTGTCATACATCAGTGTTATCTTTATTGAAGGAGCAGCTGTGATTTTGCCTGCACATAAGGCTTCTTTTTGTTAGACTGTATACAAACACGTAACTAAAGATGGTCCATATTCCCAATGGAATAATAGATTTTTATTCTTTAAAAAAGCTTCAGCTCTAGAGATTGCATGTTTTCCCCCAAGCAACCTATTCTAGCATTTTCCTATGTTTACCACTAGGAAGGTTATCCTAATAATTAAATTTGCTGAAACATTTGCTCTTTATTTCTAATCTAGCACAGTTAAAGGGAAAGTTTCACTTCCTTAATTAGGGAAGTTTTCTGTATGCATCTTCTACATACCTGAACATATTACATTGCCTTTTAGTTTTTCCTTTTCTAACCCCAAAAAATTATCCTATCCTTTCTTTCCTAACAGTCTAAGTCTTCTGATCTTCTGATGGTTATCTCCTCGAACACTTCTGGGCTTTGTCTTCTTCACATCTTTCTTGGGGCAGTGGTAACAGAATTCTTTTGCTGGAGCCTGGAAAGATGATTTTTCATAACATACTGACAGAATGCTTGCTTGTACATCCCAACACGAAGCCGTAAGCCCAGATCTTGTTCTACAAAACTGCTCATCTTTGACTTTATTGAATTGTATGTTGCTTTTCTGTACGTTTCTTCAGTTTTCACAGTTGTCCTTAACTGCAGCCCCAGATTTTTTTGTGTGCACAGAACCTCCTTTTTGATACCATCTTCTGAACATACACTTTGATCCAACTGGTTATTAACAAAACACTTTGCTTTTTCCAAACCCAGAAAAGACAGCTGCCCTTCAGTCTTTCTGGTTTGAGGGTACTCCATTGATAATTATTGCTTTGCACGTGTCTCATAGTAATTCCATTCATACCTTGCTGCCTTATATCATGCAAAACCATGTCAAAGGCCCCCTTAAATTCAATGTATATGATATCTACACTGTGGCCCTGGGCAGTTGCCCTTTTACAGGAAGAAACATGTATTGCATTGAAAGCTAAAGAGCAGGAGATTGCCTAAGCATTTTCCTATTCTGTCTTTCCTGTCAGCCCCTTGAAGTGCCATGTGTAATACAAACAATCATATTTTAAAATGTTTTGTTTCTTCATAGTAATTTCCCCTATTTAATTGGCAATGGGGCAGTCCTTTTGTAAACCATCAGATCTGTTTACCTGCTAGTATTGGCTCATTTCTTGTTTTATATAGAGAAAAATTCTGTCTGAATAACTGGAAAGAAATAACTTATAAAAATCAGTTCATTTTCATAGTTAAAAATTCCCTTTTTGAGGAAAAAATGTCATACAATACGTATGAATGGACTGTGTTAAATGACATGGTTACTTCTGCCTCAGTTACTGTGGCTGATTAGCCTGAAAAGCCACTGTGGTGGATTTACATATTTTCTTGGAAAAAAAGCATGCACTTCAGTGAAGAAAAGATTAAGACATATTGAATTATGAAGTGTGTTCTCATAGTTTGTGATAGTTTATAAAGGAAGACAATTTTTTTGGTACTGCAAGAATTACATATAAAAAGTAACTTTTATTGGAAAACCCTCATATTTTAAATACTCACAAGAACTATTATTACTTTATCATGAACTGTCATTACTTACACCATGAGTGTACACATAATTTCTGCAGCAGTGAACAAAAGTGTCATTTCTAGAGGTTTTAACATCCATTGAGAAGCATGAACGTGCTTCTTTTCAGTAGCTGTCTAATTTTATCCTGCATGTTTTTGTCAGTCATGACAATTTTTGCTTTTCTCTTAGGTCTCTGTCTTCAGCTCTGAAGGCCACTTCTCCTCCCAGGTTAGCCACAGCCAATCCTGACTGAAGAACAATCCACAGGACTTCCAAAATGTCCGAGTTCTGGTTACCTTAATTTTCAGGTATTACATTAATTAGTATGAAACGCGTGTTCTCTCTTCCCTATAATTATACCAATTCAGTGCCTACCACTGTCATTGAAATCTTAATTTGACTTCAAGATACACTGAATGAGTTTCAACCAGTAAGTCTTATCAAATCAGTAACTATATGTTATTTATCCAAGTAAGGACAAAGACTTAGGGTTGGATGTGGCACTGTTTCTTGAGGAGATAGACTAAGAAAGGACTAAATGTTGCAGTGGGAGACATGAGAATGAGAAAAATGGTATTTGCTGGGTACTTGTTCTTGCCTTCTTTGGCACCATGTTTCTGTTTAGAAAACTTCTCCAAATTTCTCCCTGTCCTTTCTTCATGCTAGCAATACATCTTAAAATGATAGAAAATGAAATTTGTTGAGAAATGGAATTTACACTGGTCCGGGGTGTAACTTGCTTTTTCTTTCTAGGGCTAAAATAGAAAACAACTGCTAGACCTTTAAGTGGAAGACCTTTGAGTCTGAGAACCTAAGAATAAAAGGTATGATTTAGTTCTGAGAATGTGAGATATCTTGCCCTAGTTTATTAATCAACACTGAGGTCCATAACAGTTTTAGTTTTGGGCGCACTGAAAATGTCTGCCCTCTCTGTTCTGAAGTGATGAGCTAGTTCAGAGACATTTATAACTATAAGTGCCCTTCTTTTGGCAGTTATAGATAGACAATGCCCTGCATCCTCTCAAGTGAGTGGGCTGTATATTGTCTCATGTCTATGGTTTTGTTCATGGCTCTGGAAAAAAATCTCAAGGTACTTTTCTCCAGTTTTCTTTCTGCTGTTTGTCAGTTCATTTAAATACTGTATACTGCACATTTATGTGAAAAATCCAATGATACCTAGCCATGGTAATGGTCATGTAATCCAACTGGTGCCTAAATGAATTCAGAACCCTGTGAGCTGCCACAGCAAGTTTCAAGAGATGGTGAAGACTTAAAGTAGCTTCTACTACCATAGCACTAATAATGTCATACATGAAAGAGGAAAGTCAGAAAAAAAGATGGTTTTACTGAGTTTTCCTTCTCCTCTACACATGGTGGTTGAGAACATTTATTTTTGAAGGGATGCAACACGTATCTTAATGTGAATAGTGTTTAACTTTATGACTGAAAATGCATTAGTTGAAATAGGAAGGAATTCCACCCTAGCCAGGGCCAATTAGAACAGGAGAGAAGATGAAAGCCTTTAGCAGATGAAAGTCAAATGCTGTCTGGTATTTTGTTATTGAAGCCTGGGTCTAAAGGATTAAACTGCAGAGGGATGTGCTATTAGGCAGAGAGGACAATTGAGAATCAGCTTTTCGGTAAACCTTGGAAGACAGTATTTTACTGAAAGTTTAACCCTCAAAAAGAGGAAGTTGAGTCATATTTTACCATAAATTGGATTATTTTAGCCTGAATCACGATCACTGGTGCTTAAATTATATCCTTTCCTTCAAACTTAATATTTTTAAGCATAGATTAGCATTTCAGATCAGAAGCACAGGGGCATCTGGGAATCTGATCAAACTCTCAGCATGAATATGTAGTTAGAGTATTTTACAATATATAAACTACACAATTGTCAAGTTCTATAATCATTGGGAAAAATTAAAAATTGCTAAGCATCTTATAGTTCAGTTGTCTTCTTCCATCAGTTCTTAACAGTTGACAAGGTCAGCCCTTACTTAAGTTCTGTTGATCTGGTAGAAGATACTGCCTTTACCTACAAAGCTTCTCTGGCTTGTATCCTTTGATAGACATACGAGACAGCTACAGCCCAACCACCATTTCCTGTTATTTCAGTTCCTGACTGGAAGATGAATGGGCATTTCATTTTTGGTCTGACTTCTCTAGCCCTGCTTTTCTGAGTTTGCTTTTCAGAGACCTGAGTCTGAAACCAGTGAATTGGTAAAAAATTTCTACTTCATCCATCCCATTGGAAACAACTTCCTTACATGGTTACTGTAAGCAAAGGTGGTGAATATTTAAGTTTAAACTCTCATAATATCTTATGATAGTATCACCAATACTACAAGAGAGCACTGAAAGAGTACAGCAGAAACCATGGCTGAAGCAATTGAATGTGTTTTGGAAAGAAAGAGTCTTTGAAAACGCAAAGATTTTAATCTTTGTCTAGAAACAATGCAACAATATTAGAAGACTGAACAAAACTGTATCACAAAAATTGGAGTTAAAAGGTAGATAACTGTGCTGTTGTTGGGAGAAAGACTTCCAGTCCACTTTCCCAGACTTTGAGTGACTTGCCCTCTGGCTGGACTTTGAAATCGCTTTTCAGTCACTCAGACAACATTATAATACCTTACTGAAAAGGTCTTGCAATCATTCACTGCTTTATTTGTATTAATATTTCAGTATACTAAATTGGAGTAGAAATGTTCTCTCTCCATCCTAGTGTATGTGTGGTATGTGTTTGCTAATCTTTCCTCAGGATGTGTGCAAAATATGAAAATAATTAATGGCATAATAAATCAATGAACAAAGTACCTTAATTTATTTGAAATTACTATTTTGAGAAAAGAAATCTAGTTAGGCTAATGAGAGTTTCAATCTTCATTGAAAACATGAAATGTTCTGCAATTTAATTGTTAGTGAAAAAAATTCACGTACTAAGAAACAGGCAAAAAAGAAAAATTATAAAATCCCATCTAAGTGAGAGGTGTTTAATTCTATAAAGGAATAGAAGCCCAGCAAAAATTTAGAACAATGTAATATCATTTCACAAGTAAGAATACTTATTTTGGTGTGGGATTCGTATGAAATCTACAGGTAGTTTAGGATATGAAAAAAATAAAAAGATATCTTTGGTTTAGATTTTTTTATGTGTGTGTATCTACATCTATATGTATACATACATGTATGCAGTCAGATATGAAACAGGGAAGGTCACCACAGGCTTCAACACCACATTAAGCTTTAAGAGTCCATGGATACAGTAAGATATTCCCAAACTATGAGTTCTGGAGAAGTCTCTAGTTCTCTTGTCTGGGCAGATGCCCCAGTTTCATCTTGACTCTGAGCTAGGGTGAGACAGAGGTGTCCATCATCCTCTCCTCTGCCCTGATTTCTGTGGAAGGAAATCCAAGGCCAGGGCCTGGAGGAGATTTACTGCTCACCT
Organism: Mesitornis unicolor; assembly: GCF_000695765.1. Lineage (NCBI taxonomy): Eukaryota > Metazoa > Chordata > Aves > Mesitornithiformes > Mesitornithidae > Mesitornis > Mesitornis unicolor. The sequence goes on from NW_010206629.1 coordinate 22,137, forward strand.
TGGCTGGGTCCCTGTTTTGGATGGGTCTGCTTTTTTTCTGACTTGAACCTCCCACATTTTCACAAAGCTCTGGGGTTTAAGACTTTCAGGACAAGTGCCAAGTCTCTGAAGCTCATAATAAGACAGTGAGAACTAGCAACTGTAGAAAACCTGTGTACAGAAGGTGAAGTGTGCAGTTTGCAATGTATGAGAGATGACTAAGAACATCATAGCATCGTTGAATCATCTGGTTGGAAAAGACCTTTACAATCATCGACCCCAACCATAACCTGTGTACCACTTTACAAAACTACATATATATTCTGTTATATTATAGTCATACTGTTTGTTGCTATTGACCTTCTCATTTTGTGTCTGTCACTTGGATATGTAAGATCTATATTTTTCTAGATAAGGTTTGAGGGTTTGTAATGACAGAGTAACTTGAAAATTTTCACCTGCACTCTAACTTGAATTGGGTGTTGTCAGTCTAATGACACAGGTCAGATGTGCTTGAGTCTGTGCTAGTTACTTATCTGTGAAGGGAGCAGATGCAAACCTGAGAAGATGTACTGCCCTGTCTAGTTGTTTTATAACTCATCAGCTTCAGTGAGTTGATCATAAATATTAGAATTTGTTTTCTTATTTTATCGTGTTTAAAAGGAGACAGATATTTTTCCCTGTGTACCCTGTACATTACCAGTTTTCCTTTTCTCACTATCCCTCAATATACTGAATTCATGCCATTGCAGCAGCTGTCCTGATCTCAAGATGTCAAATTGTCTTTCAGACCTCTGTTAAGGGACACTGAGCTAAATGATGTAGTGGCATATTGCATTGCTAAGCTAGTTCAAAAACTAATTAGGATGCAAACAGGAATGAATGCGTAATGGTTTCATTCTGGAGCTGAGCAGAAATTTGACTGCAGTAGAGTTAAGCAAATAATTTCCAATGAATAATTGATTTCAATGTCACCTTTTCTGTTTATGAATTCTCCACTAGCCTATTACAAATTTCACTGGTTTGTTCATTTTATCCAATCTGTGTGGGTTTTAATGATTAGTAATTTCTTGAACAGTGTAAGTGAACATAGGCAGATAATGTGTGCATGTTTCTTCTATCTGATGACTCAGCTAACTGAACATTTCTGTGAAAAGTAGAAATTCTGCAAATAAAAAGTGCAAAATAAATATTTAGCAGATATTTCTGGATTTTGGGTTCAAAGCCAAGAAAATTTGAATGGTAAAACTGGTAATACTGCAGTGCTCAAGTGTTCTTGAGAAATTGTTCACAGGAGGGTCACGAACAGAAATGAAGAGGAATTTTACATCTGGGTAGATTTGGCCAAGAAGTCTTTCTACTTTTTGCTCTTAGCTAATTCATACTTCAAGACAAAAAAACATTCCCCAGAGGTTTTCTGTTAAAGACTGGAACAACAGATATGCCACGTGGGAAGAGAATATTATAATCTTTCCTTAAGATACAAAACATTTTCATCAAGGCACTCCTTAAATGCTCCAAAACAGGAGTGCAGCTGGCAGAATGGATTCATAGGATAAGTAAGGCTGGGTAAAAGGTCCTGCTACTTTGTGTGTATCTAGCATTGGGAACTGATCCTCCTCTAACCCTTGCTGCATATCAGGTCTCTCTCTTTGCCTATGGGATGTATACTAAAGGACAATTTACCTCATCAGGAAGGAATTGGGCCACACTGGCCCCAGGAGCGTTGACCTCTTTGCTGTATGCATTGCCAAAATCAGGCAGCTTCTCAGTGCTCATCAAGACTGCTCACAGAGTATCGTAACCCTTAATTAACATAGCAGCTGTTGCAGAGGGCTGCTGCTGCCCTATTTACCTTCACAAAGGTGTTAAGCCAAATCTGTAAGTCAGTAGAGACTTTTTTATTCCACTCTTTGACTTCCCATTTGTGTGCATGGATCAAGCTGTAGACACTATTTCTTTCGTCTGTAAAACACTTGAAAATATGGCATCTGCACAACTGCCTCTTTCATCAATGGCCTGATTTTATACCTAACTGGTCTTGTTTTCACACCAGTATAACTTCACTGATTTTAGGGAGTAACTCAGTTTCACATGAGTGGAAAGGAAGGTTCCTTTATTTCTTCCATGAAATTGAGGAAGAGCTATGATATTATATTCGAAACAAATGCAGTGGGTGAAATAACATTTTCTAAGGAAAATTCTGAACTTGGATCTGAGGTATGTCACTACTCCTTTTAAAATTCATCATACTGAAGGTATAAGGCACTCTGAATAATTGAGATTTTTGGGCTATGCAATATAGATACAGCTGCCAAATTTCTGGATACACTTGCTAAATGCAAATAATTTGTGACACTTCTAAAGCTAGTTAGGTACTATGGTAGTTTGACTTATCCCTGTGCTGCTTTATAGATAGGTATTTTGTTGTATTTAGCTGTTAGTTGATAAGAAATGTTGATTGGCAGGCAGCATCTCTATCTCTTTTCTCATTGTTAATGGCTTTAACAAAATGAAAAATGGCCTTGTATTGGCTATCAACCTACGCTGTCTAATTCTAAAGCAAGCAGGGACAAGATGCATTAGCATGTTAATAGAACTTTGCACCCTAAGGTTCTGGTTTATCATATATTAAGAATGCATTAGCGATTCACAAACACTGATGGACAGGATTCGTTAGCATGCTAATGCTACCTGAAAATATACCATTATTGTTGTATCAAGCATCAAAGAGTATCAGTGAAAAAATATTTTAAACATGAGCTGCTCATTTTAGTAAGCTTTCCCTGTAACTTTGATAAAACAGAATGCAACATTCTCAAAGATGATTGGTGATTTTAAGCATCTTAAAATTGAGATATTATCTTAAGACTCTTTGAAAGGGACATATTTTCAGAGATGCTCATATTTAGATTATGTGCCATATCTAATCTAGTGATTAGATCTTGGTATAGAATTCAGATACCAAGTGATGGGTATCATTTACCCATAATGAAGACACCTGAAATCACTGATCATTTCTGATTACACACTAGGCCAATTTGACCTCTTTGTCAACGTGTGCTGCCAGGATTTGGTTTATCTTGTTTTCCAGCTCCCTGAGAACACTTCCTAGTCTGCAGTCATATATTGCAGTTTTGATGCATAAATGTATGGATCAGGCTATAAAAAGTGAGTCAAGACAGATCCATACATAAAAACCAGACAACTTTTCTGTGAAGCTTGCTGGTCTGAAAATTCTGTGTTTCCCAGCACCGTAATGGATGAGTTTTATTTGATTCATCTAAGTGCTTGAAGTGAAATTAGTTGCTATCTGAGGTAGAAAATGGCAGATTTATCACTGTGCCTTTGGTATTTGCTCCTCTTTATCTTTTTTCTTTTCTCTACACTTTGGATTCATAGTGCACCTAGAGCTAGAAGCTGACAGACTATTACTTGCACAGACACATGCTACTCTGAAATGCTTTTGATAGGTTTACATTAAGGTGACGGGGAAAAATGACAATATATAGTATGAGCCCTAGTGTAGTTGTTGGTAAAAATACAATGGTGTATGTGAAAGCCCAGCAAGAGAGCTGCAAGAAATGCTTCTGTAGCTGGAGCTGATTGAACATCTTTTCCTATTATGATTTTTTCTAAGAATAACAGTGTAGCTTTACATAGATTAATAATTTCACTTGGCATGTCTCCCATAATTTAAAGGGAGAAAAATTCTCAGTCTTCAAGTGCAGTAATGCAATTAAACATGACATTGCCAATGAATCAGACAGCTTGGATCACAATTTATCCAGTTCTAGATAAGTTATAACAAGTTTCCATTTTTCAGTCACCATCTTAATATTTCCAAGTATAGGCTCCTCCTCATCTTCCTACTCAACTGCCTCCTTCCTCACTTCATCCTGCCCCTTCAAGTAAAGGCTGATGGTGTTTTCTGAAGATATAACTTATTATCTAGTACTTCATGTCTATAGAGTTAGGGAGCATACTTCTTAATCTCTATCTGTGTGGTGTTTTTGGGTAGGCATCAGCCTGTGATCTTCCACCCCTCAGACTGTGCTAACCTGGTATGATTGGGCTAACAAAGTTCATATGATGACAAGGTGGCAATATCTCAAGGGGATTCCACCTCCCTAGGTAGCTTCAGGTGTGTTCAGTTTTGGGCCCCTCACTACAAGAAGAACATTTAGTTGCTGGAGCATGTACAGAGGACAGTGAAGCTGGTGAAGGGTTTAGAGCACAGATCTTGTGAGGAGTGGCTGAGGGAACTGGGGTTGTTTGTCTGGAGAAAAGGAGGCTGAGGGGAGACCGTATTGCTCTCTACAAGTATCTGAAAAGGAGGCTGCAGTGAGGTGGGTGTTGGTCTCTTCTCCCGAATAACTAGTGATAGGATGAGAGGAAATGGCCTCAAGTTATGCTAGGGGAGGTTTACATTAGATATTAAGAAAAAAAAAATACTGAAAGAACAGGCATTGGAACAGGCTGCCCAGACAAGTGGTGGAGTGACCATTCCTGGAGGTGTTCAAAAGATGTGTAGATGTGGTATTTCATGGTTTAGTGGGCATGGTGATGTTGTGTTGGTGGTTGGGCTTGATGATCTTAGAGGTGTTTTCCAACCTTAATGATTCTGTGATTCTTCCCGTGTTTGTCTACCCCATTAAGTACTCATCAGAGAGAGCTGATCTAGATCCAGGAGTACTATAGCTGCATTGGGAAAGAACAATGACAACGCTGGGTTTAGGATCTGGATTTTTAGGATGTTTTCATAGCTCTCTAGGCTTATCAGTTCCACTTGTTTTAGCTGAGCTATCCCTAATGTACTTAATTGAGTACATAGCACACCTGTAACTGGAGGGAGGTTTGTGATGTCCTCCTTAACTTTTCTATGAGTCAAATCAAGCAGATTTTTTACTGATTTTTCCTCAGTGAACTAAGAGAGCAATTTGTGGTGCTAGGAGAGGTGCATCTGCACATTAAATGACATATGAGGATGGCTCATCACTGGAGTCTAAGCAGCATCTCTGGATCTTAACCAGCACAAAGCACTTCTACCTGAGCCCAGTAATTCAACATGTTTGCTGCCATGTCTGTATCGCCTGCATTAGCATGAAAGCCATGAGGAAAGATACAGGTAAGCATTCTATATTATTTTTATATGTAGCTGGGAAAAAATGATTAGTGCTATCTCAAGATGTTTTTAATGGTGTACCCGTAGATCAGAAATCACTGTTGTCTGCAGGGCAGAGTACTTTTTTTAGTCCTTCACAGCTAAGTCTAGCCATATTATTTATTAGTGAATTCACTACCCTTTTGTTTTTATTACAAGAGTGCTAAATATAACACATACTTATTTTTTCATTTAACACTCTTGTGTTGAAATGCCCAGAATTTATGGTCAGAATAGGAGGCCTGTAATTCCATTCACCATAAAAAACCCTCATAAGGGACTTTTTCTTCCATCAGGAGGCACCTAATAATCATACCTTGCTCTTACTGAGCACATCTCATCCACAGATCTTGAAACACTGTACAAAGAAGTTTAAAAGCAATTTTAAAAAATGGATTTAAAACAGGTTGCTTTTTAAAGTGATTTAAATTTTCCTTTCCTTCTTTCAATTGAAACTTTTGACATTTCTCCCATGTGAACAAAAGCTGACTGGAGATACACAACCTTGAATGCTGGGTGACTCAGTGGTTAGGACACTTGGTTAAGATGTAGTTCAGGGCTTGTTTGAGTTCCTTCAGGCTTTGACTCAAATCAGAGATCAGTGCATTTGTAGCGAGCTCTTTTCAAATAATTCAGTGCTAAATGTAGTGGAACTTCTGGCTGCAAATAATTAATATGATCAGTTTCAGTGTTTTCGTTTTGTTTGTGCTTTGTAAATAGACCTTGGATCTCATTAATTTGTTTGCTATTCATTATTGATTGGATGTATCACAAGAACAAATTTCAATCTGTGTGAACAGTGTTTATTGGCTGCATCTACTGTTCAGTATTACTGCTCTCACTGATGTGTAGGATTGGTCACTCAAGCTCTACAGCTTTGTTTTTCTCCCTTGACTGGTTCTGTGGTCAAAACACAAGGCCAATTGCTGCCTTGGGGAAGGGAAGGTAGTGTTTGCGGTGCTATGGTATGAGAATCAAAGAACTTTTGCTGAGTAGTGGGAATTGCTAGATGATCTCTAAATGCAAAGCTGGATTAAGACTCTCCAGACCACTGGCAACAAAGGTGTACCAAGTGGGTGGATGTTCATGCTTCCATTTGCTCCTTTTCACACAGATGGACCCTAAATGGTTGGCTGAAACAAAGCTTGCAAACAGAGCATGAAGTCTCTATTGAGCCAGGAAGGGAAAAGAAGGGATAGAAAGAGTAAAGCAAGGAAGAAAAAGCAACAGAAGAGGAAAACTGTGAGCACGATGGAGGAAAAAATAGTATTTTCTCTCACTCCTCAACTCTCCCCTGTGCAATTGCTTTCTTTTCTTTCCTGTGGTGTCCTGTAGACTTGTGCCAACACTTCTAAGCTGCTCAGATAGTTAGGTTTTGGCTGTTCAGGACTTTCAAACTGACTCTTTTAACACCTGAACAATCAGCTTTTATGCTCCTGTTGCACATATGGCACATCATCATGAATGATATCCTGTCTCTAATGTCTCTTATAAATAAGCTACAGAATAGAATGGAGAAGAAATTGTCTGAATTTGCTTGTGCAAACATAATCAATGTTATCCAGCTTATTTGTCAATTTAGTTTGATGTCATTTTTGTTGTACGTGTATGCCAAGACTATGATTGCACCAGGCGTCTTCATCTTTAAAGCAAAACAAGCTAGATAATATCCAATATATCCTTCCCATGGCATTGCGAAACTATATTAAGTATTTAATATTGAAAATTATGCAGACAAGTGTGTGGAAATGGTTGGTTGATTACATCTATTTTGGCAGATTTACTATCAACACTGTTACACATGAATATACAGACTAGCTTAAGTAATGTTGAACTTGCTTGTGCTCACTATTTGCCTCTCACTAATAAAAATAATGAATTTACAGAAATTGGGCTGGTAGAGTACCTGAGAAATAATGTTGATAAACTCTGAAAACATCCATCTTCCAAGAACAATTAATTTTGCAGCTGAACTTCCAGTGTGTCATGCTTGCCTAGAGGTGGCCAACGGTGCTAGGATTTCTGTGGTTGAAGTAAGAGTGATTATTTGCTCTTGCAGTCATAGTTCTACACCCAGTGTTTAATTACCTCTAGAAAGAGAAGATAAGAGAATTGTAATGCTGTCCCAGCTGTAGTGATACTACCACTGTACTGTCTTTTGTCCCTTGCCTTCTATTCAGGTAAGCATGTATCAGTTGGAGTACATGAGCTAGCCCAAAAACATAGTTGTTGATCATATATGACTTGCTATGAAAAGTTCTTTTTCTTGTTCCTATTGTGTTTTCTGACATTACACAACTTCCTCCTTTAAGAGGAAACAATTGCCAGCTTAAAGATTATATGCTGGCTGATGTAGCATTGTGCCAAGCAATAAATGGCTAATATAAAGGTAAAGATTGTTCATGTAAGCAGAAAGGAGTTACTTGTAGCTTTGATGATAGCTCGTCTTCCAGTACCGTCTCCATGTGACATTTCTGGCTCAATTTTCTGTGCTATTCTGAGTCATCAGTGACAATCTTTTCCTTTAACTACTTTCAGTTGCAAAAGGCATCTTGGCTAAGGAAAGTAACAGAATGTAAGAGGAAAAAATTATAAGTTATCATGAGAAACACTTGGAAAATGCCAGCCATTTGGAAGTATACTTGATAAAGTCTTTGAAGATTAAGTCCTCAGCTGCCATGAAGTAAAGGAACTGTTAGTTTAAGGAGCACTTACCCCAGCCAAAGGTGGCCTTATGTTCTACAAAGACAGTGTGTTCCCAAATCTCAGTAGAAAGTACTTCAGCGAGCACTGCAATTTCATTAAATACACACTTTGCAGTTTAGCAAATGTCCAATCATGCTAAAATGATGTTGGGCTGGCTGCAATCTGGGAAATGGCACTATTCAGTATGAGGGGGGGAAATAAATTTAAAGAATGAGTATTTCCAATACTCAGTAGTCTTTTCATCTCAAGCAGGTAAACCTAAATCCGTCGGGTTGTTCAGCAGAAGGGCTAATACATCAGAAGGATGAAGAGGCTGTCATAAAGATACATGGTATCTTAATTATTTTATGTATTTAAATGCACCTCGGCAGCAGAACTGTAGTAACTGGCAGTATTTAGAAAAAAACCCTTAAACTGATGTAAAGTGGCATACTTACAGTTACTCTTCCATCTTGAACAGAAAATTCATGGTTTTTGAAAGCTGACTGCAATGGTTCAACTTCAACTGACACCTAGGCACCGCAGAGCTGCTCGCTCATTCCCCCCAGTAGGATGGAGAAGAGAATTGGAAGGGTAAAAGTGAGAATATCTGTGGGTAGAGATAAAGATGTTTTAATAGGTAAAACCAAAGCCATGCATGCAAGCAAAGCAAAACCAGGAGTTCATTCACTGCTTCCCGTCAGCAGACAGGTGTTCAGCCATCTCCAGGAAAGCAGGGCTCCATCACACCTAGTGGTGACTTGGGAAGACAAATGCTGTAACTACAAATGTCCTTCCTTCCTTCTTCTTCCCCCAGTTTTTATTGCTGAGTGTGACATCATATGGTACGGGATATCCCTCTGGTCAGTTAGGGTTAAATACAAAGAAATGTGTAGCCAACATTACATTTCCATCCAACATATGCATAATATTAAAAAGATGGAATTTGTTTACTTTATCTTAAGAGGAACTCCTGAGTATGTAATAGAAGTGTTCAATAAATTAAAGAATGAATATTTGTGAACCTTCCAAAGCTTGGTCTCTTTTGAGCTGTAGTGAGGACAAAGTTCTAGAAAGGGTGCATGCAAGTAGCCTGAAGTGCTCAAATATCAGTGATTTTTTTAACTGGGAATTAGATATTTCCCTCATGGAAATTCTATTTGCAACATCTTTCCCTTTCCTATATTGATGAGACAACCTCTCTAGCTATAGTGAGATCCCAGACCATGGGACCAAGCTCTTACTTGGATACACTGCTAGCAATGAGATAATGATCTTCTCATGAGGTACAGCCTCATGTCCAAGAAATCTATGATAGCAGCTAATCTTTCAGTGTTTTCCTTTGATTTGTTCCAAAACAAGACAAGAAATGAAGAAGAATTATTAAATCAGCTAGAATTTGATGCAACATAAAGAGTGGAATCTTAATTCATCCTTGAATTTAACCAGTTCATAGCCACCTTGGTCCATTGCTCAGTAGTATAGGGTTTGAAAAAACAATTAGTTTCTGCCACAAATTTATATCTGCTCATGTTATACAGCTTGTCAAAATAAGGAAAAACTTAGTGTACCCTGGTTTATATTTCTTGACACTTGTAGGGTGTTTGCCAACAAAAACATGAATCAAAGGTGTGAGTTCATTACTGTCGCTGAGAGTCCTGCCAGATTTTGGGTTTGCCCTATTTCATTTCCTTCCTTTCCCCCTGCCCTCCTCTGCTGCTATGACCTTTGAAACAAGAATGGGAACTGACAGGCTGACTAGCTACAGAGGAGAAATTAATTAAGCTGACCACCTGCAACACTGTCAAATGTAGAGATAACAAACTGAAGGGGGAAAAAGGGAGAAAAATACCTTTTTTTTTCCACTTTGATCTTTTCCTGTCATAGTTCTTCTGGGCTACATATCACTCTTACAAAAGACTTTTACACGAAAATGTCTTTAAGCATTTTATATCCATTATAAATGACATGTTATACAATATATTCTTAAACCAGAATGGATATAATAAATTTCTGAATTTTTTTTGATGCATTGCCAAAATGAATCAGCAGTGCCTCTTAACATATTCATATTTGAGAGAATGTACTGTCCTGCCATGCATTTTAAATACCTGCAAACCCTATTTAAATAATTGGGTACCTGTGCAATTAACAATAGCTGCTACATTATGCATGATTCTTGGTGACTAACAGTAAGAATCGACTGCAGTCTTCCATTAGTGATTTTCAATTTGCTGCTAAGTTTTCTGCAGTTGACTGGTACTACCTGAGTTAGTTTACAGTGCTGCAGAGTCAAAAAATAGCATGCCTCCCATCTCAAAGAAAACCCTTCCCCAAGGAAGGGAACCTTTCCTTCTCAACTAGAATAAGAGTGAGCTAGAGAGACTGAGCAGACATCATCTCGCATTCCCCATCATGTGCCGTAATAAAAAGCTGTTTCCTGGCTGCCCAGCAGGCAGTGATGTTCGGCTACTTCAGCCAGTTCTGTTTGCAGCACAGGAACTTGTTCTTCATGGCATAAAGTGGCCAGGATGAAGCTGACTGTACTTATTGCTCATCCTGATGGGAGCAGCTTCCATCTGGACTGCACGGTTCTAACACTTAATCTGAGAAAGCATTTCACACCACACACAGTATGGCACACCAAGGTGTGAAGATCTCCACCATGAGAAAATGGCAGGTAGACCTGGAAATTTAAGTTGTGCTCAAGGACACGTCTATTGGTTGTGTGAATTTGGCAACAGGAGGCTTATGGATCTCAGGTGAGCGCGTGGCTCATGGCTAGTTTTTTAGCTCGTGTCCTAGGGGATCTGTGGAGCTGCCTCGTACCCTGCTCTGTCAGGCTGTTACATGTGCCTCTGCAAAACACTAAATCCAGCTGCACAAAAAGAGCAAAAGCAAAGTCCTGATGCAGCTTTGGGAAGCATGAGGTAATGGCTTCTCCCGTTAAGTCATGTTTAAGAACAAATCTCGCCAACTCTGAAGATGTACCTAGACACTCTGCTGGCCTGGGCTGTGCCACCTGCCTGAAGCATGGTGCTTAACATAAACAACTTGGGGGATGTGTGGGAACATGTGTTGCTAAATCCTCTTCAGGAATCCTTAAATGCCACCCTCACAGGACTTGCAATAGTATTTTTGCTGCTGTATTTATTCCTGGCACCTGTAGAAACTGCAAATTCCTTCCAGGCGTGTCCCAGTAAGAGTGACATCTGAGGATTCCTGTGTGAGTCTGCTTGCAGAGCTGGGCTGATCCCCAGACACGAAATAGCATATGTCCCAGTGTGCTGTCAGTCATGTAAAGCGGGAGAAGGCAATGGAGAGCACAGAGAGGGACAAGGAACCCAGGAACAAGTGGGTGTCAGAGTGTTATCTGGAACAGGGCCTCTTCAAAATGGGCACTGCACAAGCCTCTTCCCCTTGGGAGAACGGCTTATTATTGATGGTTTCTGAAGCAGTATCTGTCAGCAATTGAACATCAAGTGTCTTCGGTCCACTCTTGGGAAAAGGGTTTCTTGTCTGCCTCTGAAAAGCTTGGTAGCATTCAGAACATATGATAATGCTTAATTTTGCATGCTGGTGACGTGTGATCTTTCACTAACAGTTGTAGCTAACAGAATCGCTGTTGTCTCAAGCCAGATCTTAATTCTGTGGATGAACAATTCTGCACAGCCAACGTTTACTTGCTTGTCAACTCTGTGTTGCCATAGCATTTGGGAGCATGGAACCAATGCATCCATTAACCTTGCATGTTTAGTGTAGCAAAACAACCTCTACCCAGGAAATCTGTGCTGGTATGCAGAGTACAGAATTCCTCAAGCCTGAAATCCTCACAGCATCAATCAAAGGCTGCAGCTACATATAAGCCACCAAGAATGAGAATCTGGTTTCTGAGGAACAAGACTCAGTCTAAGATGAAGTGGCAAGCTGCTAAAGTCATTAGGCAGTAAGGTTGACTGCTGGGAGAGTAGCCTGGGACCATTTCTGCGTTATTACAGAAATGTTGCCAGTATGTTGCTTCCATCCACATGCTAAACTACAACATCTGGCTCAGTTATTTCACATATTTGACAGTATAGTAGAGCATTAAGGCATATGGTAGTAAAATATCTGGTCGTCCTACCCATTTTGCTTCTTTTGCCAGACATTCAGTGTAATTTTCAATGTGTTCTGCAGATCCATAGAAGTAATGTCTTTTCCTCTGTGTTTTCTGAGTTGGCTGAATTTATGTTTTGGGGTTTTTTTCAGTACTGTATATTTGCATGTCAGACTTCAAACCCCATACAAGATGGTTGCACAGCTTGAACAGTGCTTGCTGTAGCCTGACTTATAATTTTCTACTTTTGCCATAGGTGACTCTGTTGTGGTCTCCTGTACTGTCAGATTTTATTCAAGCTGTAAATGATTGTACATTGTGTAATGATTTTCAAGATTGTGATCTTTAATAATTTCATTTGCCATACTTCTAAACTTAAATATGACTATTACCTCTTTTAAAGCAGCATTGTCTTGTTTGGCTGTTACCTGTTTTTTGTTTACAGTGGCAAAATTTAAGATATTTGGCTATATCATTGGACAGAAATAGTCCTTTAATGCAGGAAGGGCAGTCACTCTTTTTTTTTCAGCAAATAAGAAGAAAATAGGCAGAAAACATATTGTGATCTAAAATGTATGAGCAAAAGGAATACTTCAGCAAAGTTGTTGGCATTGCAAGCACAGAATTTTGATGCAGTCTCATTCAAGTTTGCTTGGGTTTTACAGACTGCTGTAGAAGAGAGTTCAGGCTGGCAGAGATTTTCTCCTCGCTGTGTTATTGACAGCTCAGTGGAAACAGTTAAGTACAATTGAAATAAATTTGTTGTACGTATATGGGCTCTCTGACTGGCCTGTCAATACTGTCATTTGAGACACACCACGATAACAGCTAACAATACTAGCAGACTTGTGATGTGTGAGAAATACGACCTCCTCTGTACAGGCCCTGAAGGTGGTGCTGGGAATCCCAGTGCACTGCAGAGGTTGAACAAGAAGATAAGACCTGGTGAGTGCAAGAACAGAGTCTAGGTTTGACAGTGTGAGTCCTTTGGAGACACAGCAACCCTCTGGCTGGAGTTGTTCTTGAGGTCTTTGTGTTGAGAGAGGGGAGTGGTGTGAGATGTTAGAGAAAACGGGTGTTTTCATACCCCAGAGCTCAAGAGAGTGTCCTCCCCAGAACAGAGATTGTGAAGCACTGACTTCTGCTGGGACACACAGAGAATCTGACTGCTTAGAGCTGCTGCATCTGGAAGGTCCTGAATCTTGGGTAGTGGTGGGGAAAGCCCTGCTCTGCCTATTTCTTGAAACTTGATAGTCCTGAAAGGTTGAGGCACTGATTGGCACAAAATATCGAGACCTGATGTACCTGAATTTGCTCCTGCCAAAAGGCAGATGAGACAAGGATAAACAAGAGATAAGACTTGGCTTGCAGAGTGGACATCTATGGATCAAGCTGAGGGGAGAACAGCACATGAGCACATCCTTGGACATGAGGCCATGAAAAGCAATACAGGTACACCCACAGAGAGTCCACCTTCCTAGTCTAAAAGAAGGGCCCAAAGCAGGAGCCTTGTAGGATGGTGTCACTCACAATGTGAACTCATATTTCAAGAATCTTCTTCACCCTTAGTTGAAATATGCAGTAGCTCTGGTTTCAGTGTATGCAGTCATCTTTATAGATGGGTGGCTGTGAGTATCCAAAAGCAAGAAATAAAAATATTTATTTAAATACAAAATATGATCTCAGGGAAAGGGCTGAGAGATAGTTAATGATCCATGTATATGCACACATACATATATTTTCTCTGATCACTCTTTATAATTTGAAGCAATACTCAGAGAGCCAAATGGTCTTCAGGGAAAAAGACAGGCAAGTGGTTACTGTCCTTGAAGGAATCTATTGTACATAAAACTGCAGCACAGGCACAGCAAGTGGATATGAGCCATATGATCACAGCAAGCACAATAGTTCTGGCCGGTGTTCCTGACACCAGGAATACATCTGGCAGCTGCTGCTCACCTGCAGATCAAATGTGCAAACAGTACGTGCCGTACATCTGGAACATAATGAACTTACGAGATGCCCTGACTGATGATAACTTGCCTTCACAGTAAGTTCCTCATATTCAGAGAGCACTGAAGGTCTGTTCTGAGTACATTGCTTGTCAGTTTGCCGTGTAAAATAACCCTGCGCTGTACAGGATGGTCCAGATTCACAGCACGTGCTACATGAGGTGTGCACCTCTTTGCATGCCGAACATGCTGGGACTCAGACACTGAAGTCCAGCTCCTTCTGTTCTCTTTCTACACCAGTGTAGCAAAATGCCCCCAGGCTGAAAGTCTGGTTATCCTTATGAAAATTATTTTAGGAATTTGAATTTGCTTAGAAGTTATCTACTTCAGCAAAGCAAATGTACTTTCAGACTTGTGAAAGTAATCGCCATGCCATAGACTACAAAGCTTGGCAAGGTGATTTGTTTAGTTGGGACCAACAGATTCTTCATGTGCTGATGTTTTTCATAGTCCTCACAACTTTTGTGTGACATCAACTTAAACATACAAAGTGCTGTGTTAGTGAAAGGGATCAGCTAATTTGAAAATATTTACTTGCTATCCAGAATTCCTCTTATGAAACAGGCAAAGAGGAACTGTTTAATGGAATAAAGAATTCACTGTAAAATACATAATTTTGTCAGAAGATACTGAAAGTTATTACAAATAAAAGATCAACAGAAGACAATTTTAAAAGCAAATTGTGTAAGAGGGAGGCTGTCTGGCAGACAGAGCATCCAAATTGTATCTGATACTTTCTAAAGCAAAACCACAAAACCAACAAACAACCCAAAAAGTCTGCAAAAAAATTTAATCATATTGAAATATACTGTTTTGTTTTTCAGAAAATCATTTATAGATTAGATGATAAATTATTATAAAGCCAGGCAGTGCTTCATACTGCATCCCTGCTGCTGGGAAGTGATGTTGCTTAGCAACACTTCAACACGAAGCATCCTCCTGGATTGGCTTGTGCAGAGTGTCAGTGTGGGTTATAATGTGCGGACAGAGAAGATACATGCTGGGCTCATGAGCCATCTATTAGCTCTTTCCTTGAAATCTCATTTTCTGTTTAAATAGCTATTTTGATTTCTTGCTTTATTTAGCTACTCATCCATGCTAGACACTTGTGTATTTCATATACATGAGGAACTCTCTCACAGATCAGAACATATTAAGTGAAGTCTTGAAGCTACAGAGGTAATGGTCTATGTTTTCTAAAAGCTTTAGTACCTCTTTCTACTATATTTGCAAATATATCCACTCAGTAATGCAAAATCTCACATTTCCATTCTCTGCTTATGCCTCCTGCACCACACATGTATTAGCTGGGTTAGTGGGATAAAACTTTACCCTTTCAAGGTACTTATTAGTTAAGCAAACTTCTCTTCCCCCCCCCCACTTGTATTTGAGTCTTCATATTCACAGGTAAAACTAGTTCAAGGTGCTTATCTAAGAGCAAAAAGAGGGTTCTCAGAAACTGTCCTGCCTTTTATAACCTATTACAGCAGTAAAGGTAAACAGGAAAGTGCTTGCCATTAGTACCTGAGTACTAGTGCTTGGTTCAGTTCGCTAGCAGTTTGCAATTGTAGTTTATACCTCTGCAAAACAGATGTAGAAAGCTACTATTCTGACTTCATGGCACATTCTACCTGTTTTTGTAATTTATACCTTGCAAAGTATCTGCTGAGTGCTATCAAAGCAAGGATCACATTTTACGTCCATTTTGCAGAGGTATGAAATTTCAACAGAAATTGCAGGGCAGTGCTGGATTGTACATGAAGTATTTTTATGGAGACTTACATGAAACAAAGATATCAACACTGAAATCTTTAAACGAATAAAACTCCTACCAAAATTATGGTTTCTTAAGGACTGTAGGGTATACCGTCCATTACCTGTGAAGTGCTTTGGACGTTTTAGTGCCAGTCTCTACATCGATGATTTGTACACATCTACCACTCTACTCCAGACATAGAATGTAATCCAAATTAAATTGGAAACTGCGCTGATTGTCTGATGGAAATCTGTTGTAGAAGTCTAGCCATAAAAAAGAATATCTAAAGCAGAACTCGCAAATGTCTTCCTCACACCCTCTCTACTTACTGCTTTCTCACTCACTACTGATAAAAATAATAGTCTACTTGTCATGTAGATCCATTACTTGAGACTGACTTCTTTCTTGGGCCCTTTTTCCATCTTACATCTAAGCCTTCTATCTCTGAAATACAGAGGTACTTCAACTTTTACACCCCTATCCTAAAACTTTTGTCCTAAATCGGGTCTGGCCGCTCATGGCTTGGATGGGTCTACCCTTTGCTGGGTAAAAAACTGGATGGCCAGGCTTGAAGAGTTGTGGTGAATGGAGTTAAATCCACTTGATTCCCAGTCACAAGTGGTGTTCCCTGAGGCTCAGTACTGGGGCCAGTTCTGTTTAATATCTTTATCAATGATATGGATGAGGGGATTGAGTAACATTCAGTAAGTTTGCAGATGACACCAAGTTAGGTGAGGGTGTTGATCTGCTTGAAGGTAGGATGACTCTACAGAGGGATCTGGACAGACTGGATTGATGGGCCAAGACTGATTGTATGAGGCTTAAGAAGGCCAAGTGCTGAGTCCTGCACTTGGGTCACGACAACCCCATGCAACACTACAGGCTTGGGCAAGAGTGGCTGGAAAGCTGCCTGGTGGAAAAGGGCCTAGGGGTGTTGGTCAACAGCTGGCTGACAATGAGCCAGCAGTGTGTGCAGGTGACCAAGAAGGCCAACAGCATCCTGGCCTGTATCAGCAATAGTGTGACCAGCAGGAGTAGAGAAGTGATTGTGCCCCTGTACTTGTCACTGGTTAAGCCTCACCTTGAATACCGTGTTCAGTTTTGGGCCTCTCACTACACCTACAAGGACATTGCGGTGCTGAAGCCTGTCCAAAGAAGAGCAACGGAGCTGGTGAAGGGTCTGGAGCGCAAGTCTTATAAGAAGCAACTGAGGGAACTGGGGTTGTTTGGTCTGGAGAAAAGGAGGCTGAGAGGAGACCTTGTAACTCACTACAACTACCTGAAAGGATGTTGTCGAGAGGTGGGTGTAGGTCTCTTCTCTCAAGTTGCAAATGATAGGACAAGAGGAAATGGCTTCAAGTTGCCCCAGGAGAGGTTTAGATTGAACATTAGGAAAAAATTTCTTCACTGAAAGGGTTGCCATTGGTACAGGCTACCCAGACAAGTGGTGGAGTCACCATCCCTGGAGGTATTTAAAAGATGTGTAGATATGGCGCTTAGGGACATGGTTTAGTGGTGGACCTGGTAGTGCTAGGTTAAGAGTTGGACTCGATCTTTTCCAACCTAAGCAATTCTATGATTCTTTGGAAATATTTATGTTCTGGTTATTGCAGTGTCTCTTTCAGGGCTGGATAAATGCAGTCTAGTCCTCTTCTGTCCACTGAGAAAGTTGTTGCACAGATCATCTCTTCATGACCCTTCACTGACTGTGCCTCTGTCACATCAAACACAAGATCCTTCTCTCCATGGTGACTCTTAGCTCATGTTCACTCTTGCATTGTTGATTCCAGCTCTGTTTGACTGTCACTTAATGAGTTTCTTGAAAGTGTATTTTTATTTCATGGCAGGAACCCTAGTAGCTGTGAAGTTTCTAAACTTGTCAGACTGGCTCATTCATATTAGGGCTACTCAAAAAATGACTAATCCTGTGGTTTGCTCTCTGTGTTTGCTGTCTTCAGAGCTGATATAGAGGAACAAAACAAAGCTGTTGTGCTATGTGGTGTGGGTGGTAGTATAGGAATCCCTGCCCACATTTCTCTGTTACTCTCAATTCAGAAACTTAATGTCAGCTGCTTCTATTTTTTGATGATTTCTGACCGGATGACAAAGATCAAAACATCTGGCATTTGCGGGGAGGCTGGCATACGAAGAAAGAGTTGGGATGGTTTAGTCTTGACGAGAGAAGGCTTTGACGGGATCTTATGAATTCATATAGATACCTGATGGGGTAAGGTAAAGAAAACACAGTCAAACTCTCTTGAGTGATATCCAGTAAAGTGGCAAGAGACATCGAGAGAAAAAGACAAGAAATTATCTTTAAATAGAAGAAATAACCTTTTTTACTGTAAGAGTGATTAACACTGGAGCAGCTTGCCCAGAGAGGCTCTGAGGTCTACATTCCTGGAGAGCAGCTTGCTCTAAACGACCTGCTGTGATCAGGGAGTTGGACTAAGATGATCTCCAGAGGTCTCTTCTATCCTCAGTGATTCTGGGTCCTAGTCAGCCATGACTGGAAGCATTTCTGATCTATATTTGTGTAATTATGAGGCTGAGTGCTCTTGCAGCATTCAACAATTTAAACAAAAAAAGCCTAACACCCTGCCCCTCCCCCCCCCCCAGCCTCAAACAAACCCTGGGTGGAGAGTGGATCTGGGAAGAAGCCCTTTCTTGAGAGATCTTTGCTCATACTCCCTCTCTGTGAGCAGAGATGAACGCAGAAACCATGGTTCATTGGTGGGAGCAGTAAGGTATCTTCCAGAAGGATTCTAGAAAAGTTGCTATGTTGAGTTACACAGCTGAAAAAAACCCATATGAAGATGTGGGATGGTGGAAGCCTTTTGGGACAAAGCAGCTGCTCTGTCAATAGGACACTGGGGTGTCTAAACTTGCAGATGAACGCTGGCCTAGCTGCTGACCTCCACTGGGACTTGGGAGCAGCAGAGATGCTGCATCCCAGTGTGAGGCTGGGAGGACAGGGTTATCAGACACCAAGTCCGGTGCTTGTCACAGAGTGAATGAAATGCATGTTGGGCTTACCAGTCCTTAGGTTCGCCTTGTATGCTTCTCAGTTTCTGGGAGACACTGGTAATGAATGCTATAGCTACTTGTTTAAGCTAGCCAAAATTATCCTAGTGAAAGAGGCAATAATAGAGACTCAGTTTTGTAATAATCACTTTTTTGAAAGACATTGTTCAAGTGATTGCTTCTGTAACTTGTTTTCAGAAATAACTGCAACCACAAATTCTCCTGCAGTGTTTTCTTTGGAGCTGCTGCTTTTATCATTTATTTCCTAAACTGAAAGCATTGCATATGGCCAGTAGGCCTTCGTTCTGCAGTAGCAAACTTCTTCCTATGAACCAGTCTTTCATTTTCTTCAGCTTTCCTCACACAGATTCACCAAATTATGCAGGTAATCTTTGATTTTTCTGAAAGCTCTTAATGTTATATTTTGAAAGATAAAAGAGAAAGTTTAGTGATAGTTTGGCCTTCAGTTTCTTTAAAAAATCAGTTCAATGTTTTCAGCTAGACTTTGAAAGCACTTAAGCAGGAACCAGATTTGTATTTTTTCATATCTTAAATGCTTTAAGGGTTGTAACATTGTTGAGGAGAGAATAGTGTTATAATTTCTGAGATCACAATGGCTGCTGCAAAGACTTCTGCTGCATCTATGTGTTTGTTTATAATAGAGTTGGGCACAACTTCAGTCTTAGAATTTTCTTTGCCCAGATTGAGTGGGCACAATGTTATGTTCACAGAATAGAAGCAGGTCACTATACAAGGAACTGATAGCCATCCCGAAGTTACACTTTCTCAGAAGGCTGGAATTGTCATACCTTGGGTATGCGTTGGAGATGGATGAAAAAGAATATGTAAAACAATCAGAGCAAAAAAAGAGGTTCTTATATGGTTTTGGATACTTGTAGGGATGTTGAAGAATTTCATAGCTGCTGAGTTTACCCACTGCTGTCCTTACTGTCCTACCACATTATTTACATAAAGCCACAAGGCAGTAGGTGAATGGGTTTTGCAGAGACTGAGAATACTAAAGCTATTCTGTTCCTCCTTGGGATGATGTAAAAGTTTGTTGTTGTATTCTTTTCTCCTTCTCTGCCAAATAAATACTATGATGCAGCTTTTAAATCACCAAGTTGTACAAACAAAGGGAAGCTATAATTGCATAGTTAATTTGAGGAAGCGTTGCTATACGTCTGCTTAATGCTTTGTATGTCTGGCACCAGGTTATCTTTTATTGCACTGTAAAGTACCTCAATTATAGCAAAAATCTCAAGTTTCTCTATGCTTTATGTCTTTTGTTTATTTCTGTGCCACACTGCATGAGATGCTGTTTCTAAGCCTAGGAAATTTGTTTTTTCACAGCCCAGGGGTAAATTCTTTTCATATCTGTTTTCCCAAGAAGACTCATTGAGAAGAAATTCAGTGTGATTCAGTTTTGGAAATGCTTTTATTAGAACAAAGTCTACTAATGTGTTTTAGATATATGTACAGATTTTACTGCATAAATTGTCAGATAAAAAATCTGCAACTGCATTGAAAAAATTTTGAAAAGACAAATATAATTTTTTGCATGCAATATCTTGAAACCAATTCTACCTCAGTAATATTGTTAGCTGGAAGCCTGGGCATCTTCAGAAGGATTTTGATTAATTTGATTCAGTCCTCCTACTTACTAAAACCTTTCAACCTTATTTTCTAAATTGATAATGATATGTTTTTACACTTTTATATATAATATATAATCACTAAAACCTCTAATTTATCAGAGGAAATATTGTTTTACATTTTCAGAAACTGAGGTAAGTCATATCAAGTTTTCTTTACTAGGCCTATGTTTCTCAGTTTCAGCAGGGTTACTCACCAAATGACACTACAAAGGTATTGTAAGATGATTGCTGAGTATGAGGGTGAAAGTAAGCTGTGAGTTAAACTCTTCAAGAGAAACTGGGCTAGGCCAGTGGCCCTTCCACAGATGTGTTTGGGAGGATCAATTAACGTATTTCTGTATTGATTTTTGGCTAGAAAAAAAAACGTTTGAAAAAGAAGTAAAAAGAAGAGAGAAAAATGGGGGTTTCCCCTCTTTTTCCTAAGATGTTTCCAGAATTAATTTCCTTTTTTACCATGACACATACTATATTAAAAAAAACAAACAACCACAAACCAAATAAATGGACAAAAAACCCCACTGAAAAACAAAAGCCAAAACCAAAAATCAAAAGAGATAAGGATGTTAAAATAAATAATGTATAAAAGCCAAGGAGGTATTGGTCACATCAGCTGACGATATTCGCATTTAGTGGAAAACATGGCACAATTCATTGTCATTGTGGGAATTTCATACTGTGCCGTTCAGCAGAGCAGGATATGAGTCTTTCAGAATTGGTTTCTTTTTTTATTCACTTCTAGGTACTCTTTTGAGTCCTACCAGTTTCAAATAATAATTGTAGCAGTCTGATACTCATGGTAAGACAAATTCATGGAATGGATATATTCCAGTTATCATGAAATCATGATAAAATAGATGTTATTTCTGTCTGGTGCCTTGTAAAACAAGCAAAAAACCCCACAAGAAAACCCCAAAACCTGAAGTTGAAAACAGTCTTACAAATACTCTCAGTCATAGGCTTTGTCTATGTGAGTAAAGACAGCTTGGTTTGTAAGCATTGGCAGAAGAAGTCTTCAGCTTATAAATCTAACTTGCCTTTCAGAGGATTTATGGCTTCAGATTCACTTTGCATTACCATTTCTGATCGCTCTTGAATATACAATAAACTAAGAAACAGCTCAGACTGACAATTATTCAACAGATGTACACCATGCATTAATCTTGATGGAAGAATTTATGAAAACCTTCAGCGATGGCCTATCTTTATTCCAAGTGAAGCCAGTGGGCACTTTGCCATTCATTTCAGTAGAGCATCTGGGTAAATATTATGCACTTCTAAAACTCTAATACTGATGTCTAAAAGGAATCTGAATTTGAAGCTTCTGTTACCATATGCTGTCATATTCAGAAATGAGGCTATTTTATTCATGGCCAGAAGATGGTCAAAATGTCAGTGAGCATCCTTGCAGTTTCAGATCCAAATAATAGTTCTGCTAGAGAAATATCACCACCAAGGTCTTCTGTGAAAATATGCTATAAAATTGCAAGTAAAAAGTAATAACAAAAAACCCCAGATTAAAAACAGGTTGCAAAAGCTAGGATGGCAGCAGAATACATAGTTGGTAGCGGTCAGCAATAAAATCAGGCTAAACATTGCAATTAGAACTATTTATATTGTAGTTACTTGACATGAATGATAAGAATGTTTCTCATCATCTGACCTTCAAGAAAGCCTAAATGATCATATAAGAAAAACTTTTGCTTACTCACCCCATTATGGTTGGCTCTTAATGTGGCTTTGAGAATCTCACACAGTGTTCTGGGACCTTTGCCATATCTGTGCTGAATAGGGTGTGTAAATCATGCAGTGTGACTCTGTTCTACATTTCTTTTGCTTTCAGCAGCTCTTACTGAATACTGTGATTCATTTTCAAACACTGGACACAAATTGGGGTGAAAAAAACCATACCTATATTCTTAGCAAACCTGTCAATTTAATGCTGATAATGCAGTGGACATTTATCAACATTTTCTCATCAAATAGATTTTGGCTACAGTCTGTTAGACACTTTAAAAAAAGAAGCAGTAATGACACCAATCTGAAATTAATTATTTGGGTCAGATTTCATTTATATATTGTGCCTGCCAGGGAGAATTTTACTGTTATCTGATAGTATATAATCTAAGGATAAAAATGCAATTTCCAGGTTATTAAAATGTAAAAAGGTCATACTTCAATAACTGAATAGCTATTAAAAGATTTCTGAGAGGACACTGTATGTCAGTGCTGTTGACAATGAAAGAGACAGAACTGTTTAGAGGAGGAATGACCTTTGGCCTCCTAAAATCCAGAGCTGCTGCCTTCTTTTATCTTGCCTTGCACCAATTCAGAAGTGTTGTACTCCTGTATTTCCTTATTAGGAATAAAACTACTGATGCAGTGAATTGTAATTTTTAAAATTATTTTTAAAATCCATAATTATTTCATTGAGTTTAGAAATGTATGTTTTCAACTTCTTAACGATTTCTATAAATGTAAAGCCTATAGCAGCTTATGCAAATTTTCAAATTAATAATAGCCTTCTGAGTTTATGTACTCAAGTAACTTTCTTTAAGTCATATTGATATTTCTAAAGAAGGCACTTAAATTTCTTGGCTAGCAAAATGAAATGAAAATCTTAAATAGAATATGAACTGTTTTAATAGAAGTCATTAGAAATGACATTGAAAGCCAAGGACACATTGCTATAGTCTATGTCTATTACATGTGTTCATTTTCCTAGAGCATATACTGTGAAGCATTAGATAAGAATATTTTATGAAGATGGCCTGTCAAATGTAGAGAAGATGTACACATAATCTAGGGTTTGTTTTAGGATTTGATAAAGTGTTGCTTTGAGATTTTGGTTGTAACTGTAAGGAAGTAGAAGTGCTCCCTCTCTGTCAGGGGCAGGGCAGTAAACCACTGGAGAAGGGTTGGATAGGGAACCTGGGTACTACAGTCGGCCAAACCATTTTCAGTTGAGAACAGTCATGCAATGGCTGCCCCTTTTCTGCTCAGGGGATCAGCAGGAGACTGTGGCAGGGACTGCCTCTGTGTTTGCACAAAGATCCCACAAGGCTCTACAATGACTTGCCATTTTCAAGCACTCAGCCTGTGCATCCAAGTCACAGGCTGGAATTTATATCTCAAGTGATTTTTCTAGTGGTAACAGTGATGCTGTATTTAGCTGACATGTTCAGTGCTCTATTAAGCTGAGATCGATGGCACTGCTGCTGTTTCAGGTAATACCTGTTCCATGCGCCTTTTTTCGTGCAACAGCATGGGGACCTTGAGACTTTTTCTTGTTCCCACTGACTAATGATAGAAACTAATTTTTAGAGGACTATGTGAAGGACCTTGGAGCAATACTGCCAAATCCCACTGCCACATTTCAACAGGTAGATCTCCTCCCACTGGCAACTTATGTTTGAAGAGGTGAAGTTCTTCTAGAAAACTTAAGGAGTGAGTTTAAGGACATGGGCTACAAAATCCCCCATAGGAAGAAATATCTAACTGTCAAATACAGCTATAGTGCCTCTGAGACACTAAACCCCAGCAGAAAACTGGGTAAATAAGGGATTAGCTATGTCAAGGGTCAGGAAGGCAGTGAAACTGCACTAGCAGAAGAGGAATGTTGCTACCCCATTAGTTTCAGGTATTTACAGGAAGGCTGTGGGTACACCGATTGTCCCAGATAAAGTCATGGGTTTAATCAGTGAGATTTTTTTGGTAGTCGGATTTAGTGCAGGCATTCAGACAGGAACCTGGATGCTTGGAAAGGCAGAGGAGAAGGTACAAGTGTAGAAGTTTTTTGTGGTGCTTGTTAGTGTGGGGCTCTCCAGCGCAGTTTGTAATTCCAGTCAGGTTGACAGTAGAGGAATGAGAGATTGAAAAGAGAGTTTATATCTCAGTGTGTATTTTGCCTGGGATTGTTAAGGTTTGCCCAGCATGGAAAGGTTGTGATGGGTCAAAGTTTTTCCAGCAGTGTGGCTCCATGTGAGAATTTGCATAAGAGAAAAAGCTGCATCTTCTGTTTTTCTGCTCTCTTTCTCTCCTCTTCTATACATTTATTTATTGCTTTAAAGGAAGAGAGCAGCAACAGTATGACCTAATTTATTTTTCTTTTCTCTCAAAGTTATTGATTTTTCCCAATTAAAAGCATTTAAAATGAAAGTATTCTCAGCTAAAATTTCCATGCAATTAAAGTAGAAGTGGAATATTGTTAAAACAAAATTTTACAGTTCACAGATTTATATATTTTAAAAGGTTAAGATATTTTAAGTTATATTACAGTTGAAGCTAAACAGAAATAACTTGAGAGAGGTTCTTAATGCATTTAACTATTTCATATGGTAACAGAATTCCTCTTCACTTCTAATTCTTCTGCTTATGAGATATCTCAAGGAAAATAACCTGGTTGATCAACTTCTCTGTGTTTTGAGAGTTTGGAGGTCTAACATATGTTGTAGTCATGCCTGTACTGCCTTTGATTTTAGTGGACCAATGCTGCAGTTCTTAGACTGCAAGAAGTATCTACTGAGGACTCTCTATGTGTATAGCAGACATCAGAGTCAGGCTGTGGTCTTGGCTGAAGCCTCAAAATACTGTGTAAAGTGGCAATGATGTCTTGGGAAGTGTTTGGATGAGGACTGCTTGTTGTTAGAGATTCATGAAGGCCTCCAAAGGTCATCTAGTCCAGCCTCCTTTGACAATGCTTTTGGTAAAAAAACAACCACCAAACAAACAAAAAACTATTTCCTTATATCAAATAGGAATTTCCAATCTTGCATCTCATGTCTGTTGCCTCTCTTACACCCACAGTTCATCTCTGAGAAGAGTTTGGCTCCACCCTGTCTATATGTTCCCGTTAGGTAGCTGTAGACAGAGATACCATCTCCCTTGAGGCTTCTCATTTTTAAGGATGAGTAAACCCAGCTCCTTCAGCCTCTCCTCACACACCATATGCTCCAGCCCCTGACCAGCCTGGTGGTATCCTGGACTTGATGCATTTTTGTGAAGGTCTTTGGAGAACCAGTCTCATAAATGCCATACAGAGGGGAATGGTCACTTCCTTGGCTTGCTCTCAGAGCCCAGGGTGCAGTTGGCCTTCTTGGTTGTGAGGGCACGGTCCTGACTCATGTTCAGCTCTCTGTCCCTCTGGGTCCTTTTATCCAAGATGCTCCACAGCCCGTACTGTTGCATGGGGTTATTCCGCTCCAGATGCAATACTTTGCCGTTACAGAGCTTCATGAGGTTCCTGTCAGCCCACTTCTCCAGTCTGCCTAGATCCCCAAGTAGCAGCACTGCCCTCCAGCTCATTGACTGCTTCCTCTCCATTTGGTATCTTCAGAAAAGTTTCTGAGAGTGCCCATCATCAGAGACTAGGCTATGTTTCACAGCGACTTGGCACAATAAGGTGGCCACACCTACATAATTGTGCTGTACAAATAACTGCATGCTGATGGCTACAGTATGCTAAAAGCTGTGACATAGAACTCTGCAAATAATTGCTGCAGTTGCCAACCTCTTTTCCATTAAAATAAAGCATGCTCTTGTCTACCAAATTGCAAGCAACCTTCTCAAAGCCAAATCACAAATAACAAGGAATTTACATAGAAAAATTATAATGTAAAAGAGACAATTGAGAAGTAATTCTCTCCATGGTTGCAGGGGAAACTTCTAAACATTTATGCTGTCATGAAGGAGTCAGCAGCTTTAATCCTTTTAGAGTGAATTTCCTGTTCCTATATATGTGAGCCATTGGCCTTAATGATAAAACTTAACTATAATGCTGCCTGTGGGCTATCAAATAATATATCAGCATAGTGGTATTTTAAAAGCACTTTCAGTTCTGTGTTATTAAGATTCAGTTGCAATGTCATTCTGTGTTTAATGTATATGCCAGCATCTCTAATTTTCTTTTATTCAACACGTGAAATGCTTAATCTCCCTTGATCTTGTTGGATTCCGACCTGGCTGTGTAGGCTAGGTAATGCAGCAGTGTTCCTCAGAGGGACAGCATATATCAAGTTAGATGCAGCCATATTTTAACATGATTGTATGGTTTCTTTTCAGCTAGGACAGAGATTTATTCAAGTCTTTGCATCTCAACCTGCGTATTAATAGCTCATGGTACAGAGTAGTGATGACAGAAACACTGTCCCAGTCCACAACAGCGCCTCTGATTTGGGTGAGAGATACTTAGGAGAAAGTTGCTAATTCCCTTTTAGGGGGCTCCTCATATATGTTGCTTTCTGTATAGGACATTTCTTTTTAGGCAAGTATGACAGGTTTATCCTACAGAAACATACCCTATTTACTTTAATGGAGGTTTAGCTTTCATTTCTATAGAACTTATTTTTATTGAATATTGTTAAGCTTTTGTCTCAATGATGTTTGTTCACAGGGGGTTCTATCTATGAGTGTGATTTCATTCTATTGTTTCTAGTTGTCCTGTAGTATTTTTAACTTCAGTAGTTTTCTTGTACAGTAGAATAAATTTAAAGCCTTCTTGGACAATGCAGTGCTTTGTGAGCTCCCTCCAGGGGGCCACCACACCGAAAGAATTTGCTGTGCTTGTGCGATTTGTCACAAGACAAAAGCCATAAAGCTTCTTCACAATGCCTGTACGTTATCAAAGCAAAAAACGTCTGATCCATCCCGTGTGTGAGGGCTGCACTTGTCACATGGGGGTTATACTCAATGTCAAAGAAAGTCTGGGATATTGACCATGACCTAAAAGGTGTTTAAAAGCTTTCCACAGGTGGGGCCAGCTCTCTAATGATTAGCAACTTCAATAGCTGACATAACTCTTGGTTTAGTAGAGTAGGGGCTTTAAAAACAGCTTCAAAGAAGAGAATAGTTACAATCAGAAGGTAAAAGCAATGAAGCAACGTGGGAGCAGCAACCATGCAGAAAGGTTTTATATAAGCCAGACAGACCTGATGTTTTATTGAAAAGATGAATGACTTATTTTTTCCTAACCTCAAATAATGGCATGACCCCCATCTCTCTGAATTTCCAGCCAGCATTTGATATGTCGACATTCAGGAATTACACTTCTCTGGGAGATTAGGCCCAGATCTGTATGGTTGAACAGAGCTCTCTCAAGGGAGAACTGCCACCTGGAGGGACATTATCATTAAAGATCTGTCAGGCAAATATAAGAATGGATTTTTGTTTGTTTTCACTTCTTGAAATATTCAAGAATTATTCTCATGTTCTTCATTCTGACCTTTGGTATGGTCCTTTCTAGGGTGAAGGAAGTACTGGAGATTTAGCTCATTTATTGCAGGGTAGGGAAGCATAGCATCTCAAAACTGTATTTTGTCAATTTTTGTCTGTTATCCAGAGCACAACTTCAGGTAGCGCCTGAATATTGGTCCTGTGTTACTTCAGTCTCAGCAAATGACTGAAAGCAAAGATGTTATAGGGAGTGACTGTTTAATGCAATAGAAGACAAGAAGATTTCTATCTGGATTAAACTTTCAGGGTTATGAACTCTCACTCTCCTGGTTCATATTCATATGTATTATGAATTATCTTCATATTGCACACATACATCCATACATGTAATGCATGTATGCATTCAATTATATTTCTAAGTTATAAGAATAATGTAATAACAATTACTTTGTACAAAGTGCAGCATAACAGAGCCCTGATCTGTAACTGGGACTCCAGTACTAGTGGAGATCACTGGGAGGTCTCTAGGTTTTTTTCTCCTTTTCAGGATCTGGTTACCACTTGACATTCTTGACAATGCCTTCTGCTGGTTTTGACCAACTCAAGGCTCTTTATGATAAAGATCATATGAACACTGGATGAGGCAGACCCTGGGGTTAAGGTTCTAGTTAGTGGTCTTGCATTGTGATGTACATAAGTGCAATAGTTTGTCCTGTGGATCAAAGTGCACATTTGGGTCTTAGGAAAGCAATAAGCAGTAGGTTTTATTATCATGATTCAATCCTGCTTTGCTACTTTAGGACCTCTGAATCTTACGCCATGTTCATACATATGTATTGCAATAATTGCAAAGGACAACACAATGTTAATCTTTTCTTTTTGAATTTCTGACTTTTTTCCTAACTTTCTGAAATTTCAATAGTGTATATGCAAAGACTGTCCTTCATTAAACTCTCAAAATTATCACATTATCAGAGTGGCACCATTGATTGAAGAGTATATGCTTTTAGGACTTTACAGGATTGGGTTCAAATATTTGGAAGAAATATATGTTTCTATCTCAAATTTTAACGTAGCTGTAGCTGTCAGTCAGACATGTGAAGAATGCAGCATCTGCCTGTATATGGATCTCCAGCAGCTGACTTTAAAACAACTGGTGCTCCATTTTGCGTTTCAAAAGACGTAATGGTAACAAAATAAACAACAAAAATAAGAGAGGACAATTTGTGCTCCTTTGCGTGAAAGACAAACACAGGGTTGCAAAGTGATTGGTGTCAGTTTGCTCAGAGTCCATACTTTAGAAAGTAGAGCATGTCTTACGGAATGATGATTCAGGCTTTGCTGAAGGGAGAGCTCATCACATGGGTAAATGTACATGTTCTGTCTGCCTCTGAGATAAGCTGTCTCTTCAACTTTCTTTCAGCTGTAGCCATTACACATCAGTGGAGAGCAGGAAAAAATGGTAGAACCTTACATAAAAATACGTGCTTTATAGCATCGGAATGCTTTGCTGCATTGCAACATCTGGCATAAGTATAAAGGGAATTATGTTACTAATCAGATCCTCTTGAAACGATAACATTAGATACTTACACACTGGTACATCAAAGGCTTCATTTATCAGAAAACAGAAGGGAAAACTTAATTTTTATGTAAATTACAAAAAAATGTTAAGTCCTAAGTGAAACTCTTGGTATTGCTATAGGGGTATAATTACTAGCTTGACTTTTTTTTTTTGTCTCACCGTTTGCAATGTATTACTTGGGAAATTCTGATAAGTATTAGGTGTTAAAAATCTGATTAATGCTAGCTGGACAAACACAGCTTTTGTTCTGATATGGAATGAAAATGAGAGCTGTCACTGGAATGCAGTAAAGCAGAAGGGGATATATGGGGATTTTAAAGTGTATCAAGCAGAACCACTGAAGAATGATCATGTATTTCAATTTATGAGTCAGGATGGGGCAAGGACAAGAGATGTTCAGAACAGCAGTTCCTTAAATCTAAATCAGAGAGGACTTGTGCTCTGTGTCAGGCAAGACAGGAATATGAACTTGATTCTCAAAGTAGTATGTTGTTGGCTATTATGGTGTGAGTATTTTCTAGCTCAGATTTTGAATGGTTTCATTTTTATTTCAGAACTGAACAAATTCTTGTTTTCTAACTAGTGTCTGTATTATTAGTAATTTTTTCTCTGTGATGTCCTCAACAGTAAAGTAAGGGTCACTCTGTCAGGTCATACATCCTAATTACTTTTGTGCTCAGAAATCATGCTCTTAGACTCTGATTCAAACAAATCATCAAGGGACAGTGATAATTTTATAATATGATGGGAGGGAATCTAATGCTACTCAGGTAGCTGAAAAGCAAGCTATCATTCTACTTCTGGTTCAACATGGATGTTAAAAGTGCTTGATTTCCAGTCGCTACTCAAGAAAAGAGATGAAGAGCTGAGCGCATGAAATGGATAGTATTTATGAGAAAAATTCCTAAACTGCAAAAGAACCAGACAGTGGAACCCTCCCTGCTAGACACAGCACTTAACTGCTGTGAAAGGAAGCTGTCAGTAATGTTGTACGTGGTTCCTACACCTTGTCCCTGATTATTCCAATTTTACTTTCAAATCATTTAAGTACCACCTGCTTATGGATCCCTTAGACTTTTTTTTGGCACAGAAGATGATATGCAAAGTTTTTATGGTCTAACACCCTGACTCTGGAGCTCCAAGTACCTTTTGTAAGGTGGTTGTAAGCCTGCAGTAACTGGTGGCATTTGCACCCAGAGCTCAGTGGAGGATAGAGTGGCTACTTCTCAGGAAAACACCTGTCCCAGTCTAGAAAGAAAACCAAAGTATTTTATATTTCTCATGAAGCAACCAACAAAATACAAATTCTGAAAACATTTTGGGGAAAAAAATTATTAAGTACAAATTTTCAGAAGTGTGTGCATTTTAAAAAACATTACCAATAGTATAGTCATCCAGTGGGGCATGCTGACACTGATGTCTTGTGTTGTTAGTAGTTGCAGTGTATAGCAATAGTCTTGCTGTTTCATTCAAGCCGTGCCAGAATAACTGTGTGCAATATGACAAGAAATATAAAGATATTGGTAATACGTTAGTTTTGAAAATAGGTATCTTCTCAGAATCTTCATAAAACCAGAGCACTTCACACAAAACCCCTATTTTTATTTGTCTTAAATGAGCAGTTTCAAAACTGCTTTGGTGATCTTTTATGTAACATTTCATTAGACTGTGCCTAAATTCATCGAATAGACCCAATGTACGAATCTTAGTTTCTAATAAGCAGTATCTAATGGTTTTAAATAACTGTAGTGGTTTTTAGTGTTCATTTGCAAGATGTTTTCTGTTGGTCTCTGTTATAGCACCTAACTCTCTTTATTAAAGGATTTACACCAGACTAAAATTTTGGAAAGTGCATACTTCCAAATGTGCTGGGTTTTTTAGCCAAGAGCAAGAAGCAGCTATTTTTCCAGACCTTTCAGGATAAGAAGATATTGACTCTGAAAATTGTCTGATGATTTCACTGAAACTCAGCTGAAAGCTCCAAGTGATTGTTTCCTGCGGATGTCTAAAGCAGTCTTATTTAAAACTACTTCTATACAAAGACTTGGAATGGAATGGGCTGTTTGGAAAAACAGCCTTGTAGGAAACAGACTTCCTTGTAGAAGGAAAAGAGTGCAGAGTTGAGCAGTTGTGAAAGGTGTTAATACCTGGTAATCTTCACTTATTTACTCTATTTCTTTTTTGTCATTCCCAGAGTTCTATAGACAAGTAATTGCGTTACAGCTGCAGGCTCATGAAGACAAAAGATCAATGCCTTGAACTAAAATTCCAGTTGAAGATGTTAGGAGTAGTTCTCAGAAAGGACTATCAAGGCTGCATACCAACTGCCAGGTCTGTTTATTTGTACTGTACTGCAGGTGCTCCAGCTTTCTATGCCTCGTGGATCCTGGCTGGAACCTGTGGATGACCAGGCTAGGAGTCAGTCCTTGCTACCACCCCTCTTGTGGGGCTTTGTGATTTGGCATTTAACCATGTGCAAAGAGACTGTAAGCAGGCACTATGGAGTTTACAGTCTGAGCCATTTTTTAATCTGATGGAGCTTTGTAGGCTTTCACAGTCATTCTTGAGGTTTCCTAACATCCACTGTACTGCAATGTTACTGATGAGCTACAACTCTTAAGTGGTCTGAGGACAGATTGGTTTACTTGTGTCACTTGTTCCCATTGCCATCAGTTTTATGCTTACTCTGGGGAGTGTTAGCTGACCTGACTTCTTCTGTGGAGAAAGGGAATGCAGCGATAACCTGGTAGGTCAGACTTGGAACAATCTGGATTGTGTCAGCCATCCCAGTCCCCATCACAAAGGTCAATGTCTTCTTTGTGTCCTGTACAATAATCTTACACCTGTACTTACCCTGCAGCACATTTTTCAGAGACTGAATTGTTTTCTGCCATATTGAATGACATGATTCATAGCATGTTCTAGCTTTCATCGATAGTTTTGGAGTTGCTCCCATCTCTTTCAAATGCCGACCTAACTCCTTGGTTCAAATGTCTAAGGTACTGTGTTTCCTATCCTATTCATTATGTTTTGCCTGAGCTTGCTTCATCACAGAGACTGAACATAGGCTCTCTTCTCTGGAGGCACACTGTTCAGCATTACACCTCTTCTTTTCTTCCAGCTTAGTGTAATATTTACTTTTTTTTTTACCCCTTAGCTATACATTAAGTTGCTTCTTCACCTCTCTCCAGAATCCCATCTCTGCTTTCAGACACATTTTATTTTCTTGCTGTTTTCTTTCTTCTTTCTCTTCAAGTTCTCCTTTTACTCTTCTTAACAGAACAGGCAAATTAGCTGCAACCCTCCACAAAGCTCATGGCACAGAAGCTCAAATATCTGCTTCAGGTTTAGTGCTCTCATAACAGATTGCAAATGCCTTTCCTGCCTCTTTCGCAATGCACCTTAGCCCTGAAAAATCTTCCTGATCTCGTACAGGGTCACTTCTGAATGACCCACACCTCCAAGCTTTTCTCTGGAAGGAAAAAAGTAATTTCCTTTTTTTTCCCCTCAGATGAGTGATGATTTCTGTCTTTAGCTTGTGACCTTCTTACCACCAATTACTCTAAATTACAAATCGGCAATCCTGCTTTCAATTTCTGGCTTTCAATCAAAAGGATGTAGGCTGTCTACGCTGTCCATTGACCTGTTACAGCTCTTTTTTTGGGTCACTGTGTTCAGATTTCTTCAGCCGTGTACGAAGAAACTCTGCAAGCAGGACATATGCAGCTTACAAATATAAAACATTTATCTATTGGTCAACAAACAGTTAAAAAAAATATTAAATTTAATAAGCTGTTAGGCTACGCATTAGCCTAAGCTGAGCGCCTACTGAGACGTCCAAACAGTCTTTGCTGGCCAGGCAGGCACCAGTCAGTTGAAGAAGGGTCAGTATCCACAGGTCCCAGGGATGGATATTTCCTATTACTAAGCTGCTGTTTTGCACCAAACCTGTCAACACCAGTGATCTGACAGCTGACCTGACCAACTGCTAATTTGCCTCCTAGTTTTAATTTCTTTAAGAGAGTTTTATACCTTTTCCAAGCTGGTCTTACCTGACTTGAATCTTTGAGTGACGAATTATTCAGCCTCTACCACCTTCTCTCTCTCTGTAATGTGTCCCTGAGCTTTCCTCAGAGTTCCTTACTGCTCTCTCCCAAGCTGGCAGTGTTGTCAGCAGCCTGAGATAAGAGTTCACAGCTGGGCCACCTCAGAGCTGGGCCTTGAGTCCTAGGAATATGCACAGATGCATAAAGATGGAGAGGGCTGCAGAGGGTTCCAGGATGCACCACCACAGGACTGACTGGTTTCTTGACAGATAAAGTTGCTTGGGGGATGACATGGAAGGGACGATGTTGAGACCACAACTGGGATCTTCCACACTGTAAAATCCTGTCCTCGACAGAGCACTGGACCAGGCTGCCCAGAGAGGTTGTGGAGTCTCCTTCTCTGGAGACATTCAAAACCCGCCTGGACGCCTTCCTGTGCAACCTCATCTAGGTGTTCCTGCTCCAGCAGGGGGATTGGACTGGATGATCTTTTGAGGTCCCTTCCAATCCCTAACGTTCTGTGATTCTGTGATTCTGTGACAAACATAAGCTCTTATGGTAATTGTCCTACAAGTAGATGCTAACCCCCACAGGATCCATATCACCTCTTCGGGAAGTATAGATTAGCCAGGCCATGGCTGCAACCTAGACCATTACTATAGGAGGCAGGAGGAACAAAATCCCCTTGGCAGGCATTTTCACCACATCTTGTTCTGAGTGATCTGGTTCATGCAGGATGATGGCAAGATTCATTCTCCTAATGTGAGTGATGCTGCCCTGAAGCCAAGGAATGAGGGTAGCCATTGTATGTCACTGCATCTAGGGCAGCAACACAGGCAGCACTGGCAGGAAAGCAGGCAGCATAGCTTTGCAGTAGACATTTATATGCCAGCTGTGGCTAGATGTCTGGAGATGGGATGCTGGAGACACCTCCTGGGGTAAGTCCTACTCTGGTCACCTCACAACTGCAGGGATTTGCAGTGCACAAGTCTGGTAGAATTGCAGCAAATGGGAGGATTTGATCTTTTGCTGTAGCTCAAACTCCTGATACTTCTCTGCTATAGTTGTGTAGTGAACATCATCTACTTGACTTAATTGAAAACTTAAAATCAGCAAATGTTTCGTAAGTAGTTGCTGATGAAAAAGGTCTGAATTTGGTGGCACTGTCTGTATATGCAGAGCATGAGATGTTCTATACATCTTTCTTTGACTGGAATTTTGACTTAAAGTGTTAGGCAAGAATCAAGTCCTGTCTGGAGCTGAGAGACTAAGATGTTACTTTACAAATGATGCAGCAAACTTGGAAGGCAGAGCCCTGTCTGACTGCCTTCCCAAGCCCTGTATACTTCAGAAATGTAGGGTTTCCCACTGTTGGTTTGTTGGCCTGACAAAACCACAGTGATCCACAGTGAAAGCAAGCAGGACACTGAAGGAGTCTTGCTTTCGTGTCTTTTTTCTAAAGCTTGTGTATTCTGAGATGTTTTGTACAAAGTAGTTTTCTGGCACTTATCTGGTTTAAGTTTTGGTTTTCTATGTGTTAGGACCCTTCACTGAATATTAGGGGAAGTAAGAGAACAAGGTAGATGTGAAAGTTTTGAAGACTCTGTTCTGTAAATATCCCCTCACTCCTCTTGTTTTTCCCTAAGGAATTTCACTAACTCTTACCATTGTCTTAGTTGAAGCTCATAGCATGACCTGTCTTCTGTTTGTTCAGTTCTTATGTTTTTTAATGCGGGAGTAGCCTTAATCATATCAGTTGCTCAGGCACAAGAATCTGCCCAGGCTTTGTCCTTTTCCCATTCCAAATTGGATATGGTACAGATTAACCAACTTCTCAGAAGAAAACTGTCACAGAGCTACAGTCTCTCACCTTTAAAAAGTGAAAAATATAGTTGACAGTTCTAAGGACTTGGTAGGCATGTTAGGAGAAGATAATGTTCTATTCCTGTGACGGTTGGAGATTTTTGATATTTTATACTCCTACAGTATTCAAATTATAGGTCCATTACAAAAGATGTACCTGATTTATGTCTTCAAAGAATTTTGTTCCTTCTAAAAGTAATATGAGAGTACTGGATATTTTTATAAAGTTTGTGGATGTGCTTTAGGAAACACTTGAATGAACACCAAAGTCAAATGTAAAAAAACTGCCAAATGATACGATCAGAAAAACGTTGGTTCTTATGAGATTGTGGCATTTCTTCATTGGAGCTTTTCAGATCACATGAAACAAGTTCAGTCCTCAAATGTACCTATCTAGGGCTGTGGTAATGTCCTGCAATCAGTATAGTTCAACTAAGATGATGATGATGTATGTTTTCCTTGCAGGCTGAAGTAGAAAGCTTTAGCAATGAAGTATGCTACTTTTAGACTTTGAATAATATATTAAGCAGTGCTGCCTTTCTTCATAATATTTAAATAGTGCTGTTTTGCCAGTTTGTAGTTTCCTTTTCGAATGACCTTTTTAATAGAACATGTTGTATTCTTCGAAAAGTCCAATTTAATTTGAAGACTTGTCTGTGCACATGGAACATATTGCCATTTTTTTCTTAAGGAAAAGTACTTTATCTTTTGTTAATTTATGCCCTATGCTGCAAGAAAGTATAGACTTATTTAATAAATAAGTGTATAATATTAAGTGTATGCATAAGTCTTTATAAGATCATGTTTCAAATCAAGATTAAATCTACCTTCACAACCCTTTCTGGAAGTGACTAGTTCCTAAAGAATCACACTTAGGAAAAACAGTGGGATTTATTATATATGAGGAAGAAGTAATCTTAATTAATATTTGATAATATTGAAGAATTAAGCTGAAAAATGTATACTTTTTACAAGAAGATTATTGGAAGGCTAGAGTTATCCACTGTGTTGGAGGTGATATTATGATTTATTTTATATATTCTAAAACAGCTATAAACTTTGTATTGGAAAAAAATACTTAATGTATTAGGGTTAGTCTATAAGGCCCTTACTCAAGAAACTAAGCCAAATAAAATCAGTGCAGTGCATTTTATGTGTAAGTGCTGGTCACTGGGTATAAAGGATTCATGAATAAATCATAATAACATACACTTTCATGACATTATAGCATGGTAGTTTGCGCAAATTCGTGGAAGGAATGTTACTATGGTGACAGAAGACTCCTCTGAATGATTATATCTCAGTTGCTGAGCATTTTTATGCCTGGCTTCTGCAGTATACCTTTCAGTTTCAAACTAACATTTTGAGGCTGCAAGAGATGTTTTAAATTCTGCTGTAATGAAATAATGACCAAAATGTAAAGAGTTCCTCCAACAGGTAAGCAAAAAGAGACGACAAAAAGCGATCAAACTTTGTGCCATAACTAACTCTCTCTGTTGAATCTATTTTCTTAAAGTAAAATAATATAAAAATCAGACTTTTCAGTTAGTAGAGTTTCAGGATGTTTTTTTCCCCAAACTAGTTTTGCAGAAATATACAAAATTGGGTCTGCTTCTAAGAAATTTGGCCTTTCTTACAGTCATTGAGTCATGAGGTTTCTTTAGCAATTTTATAGGACTGTTACTATAAAGCTACAAGAATCCCAGCTCAAAGCAAGATTAACATGGCATGCATACACCAGCTGTTCATGGCACAGGAGTATTGTAATAGTTATAGAGTTAATAGCATTTGAGAATGCCTATGAATTCTCAACCCACAATCTCATTACACATTTTGAACAAAGACTATGTCTTTCACTAGCTGCTGCCGAAAGAAGCAAGGTCAAGTGCTCACCTTACTGCTCAAAGCTGGGTTTACAAGTTCTGGGTGGAAATCTGCTCTGTGGATTAGATTACAATGATTTTCAGGCTCTTTTGCCCTAGAATTTCAAGCCTTGTAAACCTTGTAAAGTCTCACTGACTTGGGAATCTTCACTGTCAGCAGTTCTCAAAGTTTCTAGGCTCAGTAAGGATTTAAAGCTGAAATACAGCATGGATTTAATATTACATTTCTAAAATTAAATACTATTTATAACTACTAATTATTATAACTATTGTTATTATTTACTATGACACGTTCTCAGCGCTCTACTCCTTGCTCAGGAAATCTTGAAAGTTCTGCTTCTAACTCAAAATTGAAATGTCATTTTCCCCAGAAATCTGAAGTGGAAATTACAATTTTTCAAATATTTCATCAAAGGAAAAGGTTCTATCACACATGACTGTAAGTTTATCTTGTGTTCCTAACTTCAGAGTAGATATATCCATGAAATGGTTTGGCCTTGATATTTGAAGTAGGATTCTGCTAGCTGCTCTTCTGCTTCATCTGTTTCAAAAGACAGGATTACATTTTTACATGACTAAGTTGAACATATACCCTAGAATGCCAATGTATAATTAGTGTATCGCTACTGGTGAAGGTCAGTCCTGTCTGCAAAAGTCACAATACAACACACATTGTGTACATACCCTCCAGCTGTGTGGTACTAAACTGTGTGGTATTCTATTGCTGCCAGAACCTTAGATAAATAGTTTAAAACTACTCTGTGGCTGTGTGCATGAACTTCAGCTGCTGCAGTGTTTCCAATATGGACAGAACCTTGCTTTAAACCAAGGTCTGAAGAACTGATGCTTTAAAAATCCCACAGATCCAGGAGTTCCCTTGGGAGACAGCTGTCTCTAGCTCATGTGGGCTGGAGATGCTCAGACCAGCTTGGGATGCTCATGTCACCACATCTTGTGCTGTTTGGTTGTATACGCTCTCATTCTGTCCTCTGTTTGCTTGTAACTCCTCCACATCTTTCCCCTTATACCGAGGAGAAATTCTGACCAGGTTGGACCAGTGCTTAGATGTTGGTAACTGCCAGAAACGGATCCATCTTCTCTTTAAGTGGAAGAAGGGAAGG
Organism: Mesitornis unicolor; assembly: GCF_000695765.1. Classification (NCBI taxonomy): domain Eukaryota; kingdom Metazoa; phylum Chordata; class Aves; order Mesitornithiformes; family Mesitornithidae; genus Mesitornis; species Mesitornis unicolor. The sequence continues at coordinate 60,176 of NW_010206629.1, forward strand.
GTTAACAAATGAACTACAGCCTCTGGATTTGCTCAAAGCAGTATCTGTGTACCTGGATGCTGTGCCTTGGAGGGATGTGAGGTGTAAAGGGATAGGAGTGAATGTCGGTGCTACTTTCAGATGGAACAGCTGTAACTGGGTTAAATCTCTTGTATAGACGTTATTGTCTTCTCAGATCTGTTGAATGAGCTGCTCATGAAAATAGTTCCAAACCTTCTGGGTTAGCTTAATGAGTTTAAACTGAAGGGTTTCACTAGTTTTGCTCTTTGTCTTTGTCATGGAGGTATTTTTGATTGACATTCTATTTAAAAGGAAGTAAATGTTAGTTCATTTTGAATAAAATAATATAGCACTTACGTAAGCAGATCTGATGTGGGAAGGTAACAACCACATGGAGGTATACAGCTAACCTCTTCTATCTCACAGCTACTTTGGGAGTGCACATCTGTCTACACCCTCAGAACTGTCCTCATGATTTGCAGTCACAGTGTATGCCAGAGCCCCTAATTTCTTTACATTTTGTGGAAATATTCATCAGTACTTTTATTCAGTCAAGTTGCACAACTGGGTACACTATATTTGTGCCTAAGCTATCTTGTAAGGTCTCAAATGCCACACTTTCCAAAACCCCAGGCAAGTCTAATCAGCATTTCCTTGGCATATCTAGAGCAACAGATGAGTGAAACTCCAGCCTGCAATTTGGGTAAGTCTTAATTTTAGAGATGCTTTCCCAGGAATAAAGCATCTTGGCTGATATGTCTTTCCACATGACTCACAAAGCTAAATATGCTTTTTATAATCACAGTGATGAAAAACTATGAAAAGCTGAGTGCTTGAAACTGTACATTCAGCAGAGTGCTGCAGACTAGGAATCTCAGAGCAGTTTCTGTAAAAGAATATTGGTGACTAAAGGAGAAAAGTGGGAGATGGAAGAAGTGATTTGTCTGAGCTATTCCAGCTTTTTATGACCTAACATATTTCATTTCTATCTGAAGAAGTGCAGAAATAGAAATACTGCTTTTGCAAGGAGAGAGTGAAAACTTTTGCATCAAAAATTAATCTGCCAGAGTTGCCTGTTACTGAATGATGTTCATGACATGGCACAGTGTACCCAGAGGCCAAGGGAGGTGATTAGTCCCCTCTATTCAGTGCTGATTGTACCCTTTCTGTAGTGCTGGGGTAAGTTCTGGGCCTTCTAATACACAAGAGACATAGACAGACTGGAGTGAGTTCAGTGAAGGGCTATTAAGAGGAGTAAGAGACTGGAGCATGTGTCATATGAGGAGAGGCTGTGATGTGTAAAGATATGTTCCCATAACTAGAGTCAAAACCTGTTTGTTTGCGGTAGGTATTTTTTTCTGTAGTTGTAGAGTAAGATTAGTATTTGGAACATGCCTCCCTACTGTATGGTCTGAACTTCTCTACTTTTGCTTATCATGGCCCCAGGATGCATTTTGTCATGCATGAATGATCCACTGGGAAATTAGGGCAGGAGAATTAGGTTTGCAGTAGCATTTTAAGATAGATAACTTCACCAAGGCAGAAATGACCAGTGTCACAAGGTTTGCTCTTTGACATCAAACAGGCCTGAGAGAGGGCTGTGGTCTCTTGTTAGCACATTGTTTTCTAGTGAAAAATGTGTGGCTTTTCTCTGCACCTGTTCTTGCTACAGCAGGGCAGTCAGGCAATGTGTGCTAGAAAACTAGAAGAGAGCCAAAGGTTGGGGCCAAGTCCTGTCCCACTCTCATCTACACTGTTAAGCTGTTAGCACAATTCCTGGTTTTGGCTCAAGTTATGCTCAGGGATCACAGAATAATCTCCACCTCAGTTTATTTATTAGAATAAGTGTACACCTCTCCCGGTTTGAGCTTCGATCCTGACCTATGTGTTCCTAAATCCAATTCCTGCATTCTGCTCCCACTGCTGCTGAGTCCAGTCTGGGACTTTTCCAGTGCCCTGCTCCGCAGAGCCCCTGGTGATGTAACTGTCACTGGGAGGGGAGTGGGGAGAGGATTTGATATTGGTTTTGTATATATGTGTATATATTTTCCTATTTGCATTATTATTCTGTAGCATTATTATTATTGTTTCATTAAACCTGTTTGTTTTCTTTTCCAGTCCATAAGTGTCTCCCTTATTCCCTTTCTCCTTCTCTTCTGGGAAGGGGAGAGGGGTTAATAGAGAGCATCTGTCCATCATTTAGTGGCCAGCCCAGCCCTAAACCTCAACAGCCTCACAGCACTGCAAGGTTCCTCCTGGACTGCGGTGTTTCTGAATTTGTCTAGAGCTGGTTAGAGCATTTGTTGTAAGCCTATAAGCCCACATTGTAAGCTTGTTTGTTTGTTTGTTTTGGAGTTTTTAAAAAATTATTTTGTTGTATTCTCTTTTCCAAGAAGCAGCGGTAGAATACTCATGAATATTTGCTAAATCATTTTGTAAATAAAATCCACCAAGGGCTGGTTGGGTGCAGCTTTTGTTTACTTATTTATTTATTTATTTTTTCTGCTACTAATACTGTGTTGGTTGTGTGAATCATGTGTCTGAGCCCTAAAAGTCTTTTGCTCCAGGCTGAAATCTTAACAGTTAAAAAAGAATGCACATCTAGTACAGATTTGGCCCAAATAATTAATTTGCACTAACACTCACAGCTCTTTTTAGACTGATCACTGCTTTTGTGAATAAACTGGAGGCTGTCCAGAAAACTGAGAAATTGTGTATGTGACCTTGGGAGTTAACAGTGGGGAGAAGCTGCCCCACTTAATTGCAGAAATGTTCATGAATCTGCCTTTGATTGTTCAGCTCTGCTGTAATTACTGCAGTGGTTTGAGCCTTCTGCTTTTGTGGTAATGTCTGTTTCATTTCATGCCTATAACATTAATTTTACGTGATGGAATACTATATCAAGCTGCCTACTGTATTTTATCTTGCCCCTAATTGGCAGCTGATGAAGTTTTTAGAATCCTGAAAAAACCCGATGCCAATTTTGTAGTGTGGGTTTATAGCACTTCCTGCAATTTGACCACAGTTTGATTAAATTGTTTTCTTTAATTTAGATTTAGTATTATCTTGTATGTTCATTTTTCTTTCAGAATGTGCCACATTAATGTGGAATAAAGCTAATGAAGAAGTATGTATAAATATTTTATAGCGCATCTATAATGTGCACTATATTTTTTGCTAAAGAAACGGCACTCCTGAGAATTTCTTGAAACATATCAGATCAGTAGGTACCACTTTAATCTTCAAGTTTATTCACACAGAAATCTTTAGAGTGAAAAATTAATGGAATAGTGGATGCCTCTTTCATCACAGCAATCCTTTTAACAGTATTCTCTGAATATAAGCACTTTCACAAGGCATGGATCAGAAAATACGGCTTCGTAGACAAATAATTTCCTTGAAAGTGGTTTTGGTTTGTTGCTTTTTCTTTTTAGTTTTTAAGCATAATCATTCATTAGAGGATCTTTAGCAGTCCTCTTCCTTGGTTCCGTACTAAGAGGTTGTTTCTGTGTAAGAAAGTTATCCAGACTTCTTAGTTACAGTGGAAGAATTATAAGATATGCAAGAACCGAAGAAATTCCTCCATAGCACCTGCAGAATTTAGTTCCTCAATGCTTTGTGGTTATAGATAATCTTAATTAATTTAGGCTTCCTTCTGTAGAAGGTTCCAGATGTTTAGTTTTATGTCTGTTTAAAGCACTTATACTAAATCTTTGCTATGCTTGTGTTAACAAATACTGCAAGTTTTGCTTATCTTATGAACAGATAGAAACACTGTGAAGAGAAACAGTCCCACGCTTCAGTGTATTTCTCCCTGCAGCAAGGAGAGAACAGAACCTGGGAGTCTGTGCCGTCGGCCAGGCTGCAGTGATCGAGCTTTGAGCAGCTGTCAGTGATTTTGTCTGGAGAGAAGCTGAGAGAGAGCGAGATGCTTGTTGTTTTGGGTTTTTTTTCTTGGTTTAGTTTTGATTAGGGAGGCAGCTATTTGAACAGATAACAAAAACCATATTGTCTAAATCTGATCATTGTTTCTAGATTTGCAGTGTCCCTCCCTGATATATCCTTTCTGACTTTCCTGTGACAACAAAACTTCAGAACCAAATTAGATTTCTTAGTACAGCCAGATTTAAAATCAACCGGAGGGCTTGAGAGGTGGGGGGGAATAGCAGCACAGAGCGGAGAAATACAAAGAAAGAAAACATCCTTATCTGTTCCTGGGGCATGGTGTCAGCTATTACAGCCTCAGATCTCAGAGCAGCTTATTTTTTCACCCATTATTGAGTTCCAGAATAAACACAAAATAATGTTTCTGCTTCAGCTCATAGATTGATTTGCAATGCAGGGTGCATATGTGTACACGGGATATACACCAGTACAGAGAAACAGGAAGTTTGGTAGCAATATCCCTAGAAGGCAAAACTGTGCCTTACCTCTGTAAGCAGCCCTCACATGGGATTTTCTGCCATTAGCAAATCATTATTCACTTCCCTCCTCCCCTTCTCAATGATCAGCCTAAATATGGCAGGGAAGTTTTGCTTCTACTTCTCCAGTTGCAACAATTCTGCTAGGAATTAATTATAACAGGAATCTGGCACCTGCTTCTTGATGCTCCTTCCAACTCAAAGTGTCTTTTAGAACCACAGTGGAATTCCTCTCCCATTTTTTGTTCTTGCTAGGAAATTCGTTCCATCAGGCCACCAAATTTCTGGTGTTTCTGTCATTAATGACTTTTTATTAATTTTGATAGGAAGTGATACTACTGTGCTGTGGTGCAAACTGCTTCAAAACATGATGTGAAAAGATGTTACAGCACCATATGACGAAATAACAAAATCATTCTTTGTAAAGTACCTAAAAGTCTACAAAATAACTGTGCAACCTGTCCTTTACTCATGCAATCTCTCTTCTAGTAAGATAGAAAACGTAAACTGTAGTGAATATCATGTTAAAGGGTATTTCTGATAAAATATTGGAGTGCAGTATGAGTTAAGGTCTATTAAATTAGTCCAGACATCCATGTATTGATTTGATACTTCTCACTTTTGATCAATAAGGCAAGGCGTTGTACCAAAGCCCTTGAAATAATTCTCAAATTCACCACTTCTTGGTGATTATAAATAGAAAGCAAATGGTTCATGTATCATCAAGAAAGGCTATTAAAAAAGGAGAGAGGGAGAGAGAGAAGCAGTTGTGTGTTTTCAGTTTTTAAATTTATATTAAGATATATCCCCTCTCAGCCAGCAAATTCCAGGAAGAAGAGATCAAAGCAAAAGAATGGGATAGAACCAGAAATGTAAGGAAATTAATTTTAAATGGGGATTTTTTTCTTGAACTCCTTACTGTCTAAATATCTAAACCAGTGGACCAAAAATAACTTCAATAAAATCCAGCCCTCCTTACAATCTGCAAAGATTGTCAAGCAATTTTGCAGATTATATGCATCATTTGCATATATCATTGCATATGTTAGCAGGAGAGTTTATCCACCCTACCTTGTCTAAATCTGACTAAATTCCATACAGTTTTTGCTCCCTATGTTTCACTGAACATTCCAGTGAAATACAGATGTGGTAGCACGTTTCTGGTTTTCTCCCCTAATTACATGTCCTTTTGACTACAACTGATTTTATTGGCTTTGGAGCTAAATGTCTTTTTTATACATATCAGCTGTTCTAATAATCCAAGTGTTTAATTCCATGTGGGAAGCAAAAATGTTATTAATAGTTAAAGATTATAAATACTCATGTGAGAGAGTTAAGAAAAAACCCAACAATTTTAGATCTGAGAGGAAAGTAGTTTTCTGTCCAGCAAAAATGAGAAATCTAAACCGTTTTCTTGTTTCACATCAGCATGAACTAGCAATCTTTTCATTATTTCTGTCAGCAAATAAAAGTATTTCCCAGCCTCCAGCCTTCAGTGTACTTCCATAGTAACTATAAACTGGAATTTAGGACAATTACCTGAGCTGTGATTTTGATATCATTACTTATCTCTGTTGAGTAGAAAAAGGTCAAGAACTGCATTCAGCTGAGTTTTGAATATTTGGAGGGGCACTCTTTGACTCTTCTCTTTTGGCAAGCTGTGGAGGAGAAAAGGAAGAAATACTGAAGGTTTATTGACAGTCACACAAAATGTTTTTCCAGGCAAGCTCCACCCTCTCTCCCCCAAAAAATCCCAAGGAAGACAAATCCAAAGCAAGCCAGTAGAAATCTTTCCATTAACTGCAGTGAGATTTGTATCAAACCAGAAATATCATCTAGCTGAAACTGGGGCGTTAATGAATGTGGCACTGAAATACTTAAGTAGCAATCAGAGGAAGGCTAAACATTTAACATTGCTGCTCTTACTAAGAGTAACTTTTATCACTGCAAGTGGTAAAGGAACTAAGCATTGCTTTAACTATTAGAATTTGTGTTAATGTAACTGGGATGACAATGTGAGAACACACCTTTCCAATTTCTTAAAAAAAATACTTTAGCATCAGATTTACCATTCATTTTACTCAATGGCTGCAGCACATATATTCCCTTCAAGATAACATTTCATGGAATCACCGGACTGAAGTGCACAGTTCACCATGAGTGTCTAGAAAGTGTTTTGGAATTGAGTCCTTGGTAGCTGAAGAGCACATGGCTACAATGAGAATGAATCTACTTGGAATGGGGACGCTCCCTTGCTGCTGCGCACACTGGAAGAAAAATAGAGCTTTCTATAGACTGCTTCTTCATAGGCTGATCGACTGCAGATTTCTTATGGAACTCATCTGTGCTACTTAATATTGTCATTTAATGTGGAAAATAATTTATCATGTCTTGGATCTTAAAAGGCCCTTGTTATGCTCAGTGCATTATTTGAGCCAGATGAATCCTCAGATAATGCAGTGTTTCTGTGGTTATGTCATTTGCCTTTGCTTGTAAGAACAACCAGCCATCCCCAGTACCATTTCTATTTTACAGAAGTAAAAATGCCTTTGGTTTAAAAATGCCCTTTTGCAGAAGTAGGTCATATAGGATAATAGAGAAACATTTTGTGAGTGATGAAGTGAAGAAAACGCTCTTGTTAAGGAAGTATGGCTCAGAAACACTGAGCTGTCCAGAACAATGCTGGTCCCTTACTTGATGCTGAAATGTTGGAGATGCCGGTCACTGAAACCTGTTTCAACACATTTCATTTTTTTACTTGTGTTTGATACAGCAAAAACCATTTCATCTTAGACAAGACCCCTTATTCTGAAGTGATGGCAAAGTTGCTAACGCAGTGCCAAACTCAATGCCACTTTTCTTAAGGAAGAACAAAACGTCTTCCTTCACAAGACTATGATTTTTAAAAGATAGTTTTAGTACTGTCACAAATCTGTAAAGATCATGATGGCATCTTTCTATACATAGGACAGTTCAGGGGAACCGGAATAAATTTATCCTTTTATTTTGTAGATGCAGAGTTGCATCTAAACATGCTATTGTATTTCAGAAAGAAAAAATAAAAAGGAAAGAGAAAAGGAAAAATACAACCAAAAACCTGCGTTATGGGGTTGCAAGGCAGCTTTTTAGTTGTTGACTGACATTTCATTTCATATGCTAGTTAGGAAGGAAAGTATAAGTCTTGAGCATTAATCTACAGCCTTGCTTCATTCTGTTAAAATCTTACTGAAGTGCACACATTCAATGGTCTAAATTGTTTAGTTTTCAGTACAGCATGTGTAGTTATGCCAAATAATGTCAAAAGAAAATTTACAAGAAAGGCAATGCTGACAGGTAAACTCATTCCTGAGGTGTTTACAATGTAACACTTTCTTTTCAGTTCCTATTTTGCAAATCCAAACCATCCAGGTCTGGAGTCTCTCCTGAGGGATGCTGTGAACCTTCAAGTCCAGGGCAGAAAGACAGAACTGTATGCTTAAACATGCATGGGAGAAATACCAAAACAGATACTGCAATCTTGTGCAGTTCTGGTTCTCTGGCTGTAAGGAAATAGTGGTTGCAATGAGGCATCCATCCAGTCATTAGCATTCTTTGGAGAGCCATTTTCCATATGATTCTGCTTCTAATGCAGGAGTAGCTTGTCATTTCGGGGCAGGCAGTGCAAACCTATTTCTGGCTCAGTGGGCTGAAATTGCATTGAATGTGTTTAGGATGCAAATCATGCAGATACTCTATGAAAAAAGGATATTATTTACTAGGAGGCACTGAGTCACGCTACTGTTGCTGCATGATGTAGTTTATTTTTTATCTGTATCTCTAGGGGTGGTATTGCAATCCAGAACATTTGCTGAGCTGGGGATCAATGACTAGACTGACTTTCAGTCAGTACTTCAAGGCTTTAGGTATTGACTATCTGCAATTCAGTCACTAACTTCAGCAGATGAAGTCTAGCTTTTCTTTAGTGGAAAAAAAGATAGCCTTTTATTTTTTTTTCTTTGCAGTTCTTGAATGTATTCAAGGTTCAATTTTTGTCTTTTACAGGCCAAGTGTAGTTAAAGCACAAAACTGGAAACTGTAGGCCTTCAGCTTGCTCTGTGGTAGATCCTCTTCAGTTTCATCAGCTGGATTTATTTATCTACTTTAAGGACTTTACTGACATAACTAATTTTAGAGTCACCCTTGGCAAATTCTCTATGTTTTGGAGGGAGGTGTCAGAATGTTTCAAACACTTTCAATCATCAAACTCTAAATCATCTTCTGCAGGTGGCATCTCTTGCCCTTGATATGAGAGGATACCTAGGATCAGGTGCTCAGGTCACCCAGCTTGTGCCAGTTCTGTTCAGTGTTCCTATGAACCAGCTTTCCCAGTTCCCTGTTGGCAGTTGGGCAGTCTTTCTGGTACCCTGGTCTGTTCTCATTGCTGTTGTGTAGGTTTTACTCAAAGATTCTTACTGAAACGTGGAAATACTGAGTCACTTTACCAGTCTCACCTCGGGGAATAAAATGAAAAATTGAATTGTACTTCAGTTGCCAATGCCGTCTTGCTAAATGGTTGTCAACAGAACCCAGTGTTACTTACTGTTGACATTTTAAGATCAATTTGTGTCATAAAACACCACTGTGTGATTACTGCTGGTAAATTTTGGCGTTTTAATAACAGCCATTATGTGATATTCATTGTGTCATAATGGTTTAACATATATACGACACTGTGGCTTATCGATCCCTTTTCATTAGAGAGGAGTTTTGCCAAGTAGAGGGAGGGTTATTAGTAATATTTTTTCTGTTTCTTCCAAGTAGTTCATAGGAAAAAAGAGAACTTGCTGAGGAAGTAATTATAAGGAAGACATTTTAATGAGGCTATGAATATGTATAGCTTCCTCAAACATTCACAAGTACAAAAAAGTAAGTTGGACTTGTCATAGAATTAGTTCTGTAGGAGAACAAATGCATGGGCATGTTTCAATATCTGATTTTTCCTGTTATTGCCCTCTGGAATTTCAGCACTTTTAAAATGATAAATTTAATCCTACTTTTATGAAAAATATTTGGGTGGATGGCAAGTCTATATTGTGGTGAGGGCTGAATGTCAGTAGTGGCAGTATATGATTTTTAATTTACATCATGCTTTTGCATCCCAGTGTATTCACCATATGGAACCAAATGATTCAGTGGTTTGATCTCTTACCTTTGATCTGTAATGTTTCCATCAAGAAAGAACACATAGATATTTTTGAGGATTCTGAAAGTGCATTGGTCATTTGCAATCTCTTTTTTATATATCTTCTGTTTACACACATGCATAAATGTACATGAACAGCAAGAAAAAGGCTATTTTAAAAGCCATACATGAAAAAGTTGTTCCACAATGTTCCTATTAACTTTAGATGAAGCAGTATTTTACCATTTACTGGAAAAAAAGTTAGAGTAACAGCAATACTAAAGATTAGAGCTTTTAGTGTCTTTCTCATTCTGTACATACAGCATTAAAAGACAATTTAAACTGTTATGCAGCAGGTAAAATTGAAATCGCAGAAATGCTGAGAAAAATTATCTGTTTATGTGACAGAGGTCTTCAGTGAATTCGTACTCACTTTAAACTGGAGGACAACAGCCTTGTGTTGGGAGCAGGGCTTCTGTCACAGGAGAAAATTCAAAAGCACTTCCTAGAAACAGTGCTGCTTCTCATGTAATATTTGCAGGGTAATGTTTTAAACATTCGCATGGTATCACTGTGATTCATTTTATAATGGATGCCTTTCTCTATGCTGGCATGACACAGTACTGCCCACAGATGGATGTCTGCAGATATTAATAAGTTCACTAATAATGAAAAAAATACCTGAATCTTAGCTTAAAGAGAAATTCTGACACAACTGCAATTAAAGCAAGTATTCAATTTACTTTGGTAGAGCCAAGAATTAATATAAAATATTATTTAACAGTGTTAAACAGTAATTCTTTTTAGAAAAGTAATAATAATGACTGTCTCTTGCTTTTGTAGTTATTCAGTCTTGTAGCTCACCTTTACTGATGTAAAACCATTTTGAAAAGGAAATCACACAGTGCTAGAAATGAGGATCCCCTTACCTGTGTAATCAATTCCTAGAATTTGTCTGGAATTTGTATAACAATCAGAGGATCTGATGCATCCAAACAGTTTGACAACAAAAAAGTTCATAAAAATGCAATATCCCTAGGCCCCCCTTTATTTTGGGGTGCTCAGTACATCACAGTAGTCATTCATACTTGCATTAAAGCTGGAAGGTGGAAGGGTTTTGCCCGCTTGAGTCTTCCCGGGTTTGCTTGTGGCCAAAATTCTGTTTACAAATGCAGAATGTTGTGTTAGTTTTATTGATTTTGTAATTCTTTCTGTGCTAAAAAATAATTTCATATGGAAATTTGAATAATTTACTACTAGAATATCTCTATAATTAGCAAATCAATTCTTTTAATGAGTTTTGCTATGTGCAACTTCAGCATAAATTCATGACCGTAGAGAAGAAATTATCTGGCCTTCTTCACTTTAAGTGCCTCTAAGGTAATAGCAGTCCAGAATGACTACAAATTTCAACCCCCATCCACCTTATATCCTTCAACACCCACTCACCTAATATCCTGAAACCTAAAATTCATTAAGATTTTGTTAACAAGTAAAATAATTAAGATGCCAGTTTGAAAAGTCTGGTTCTTAGCCAGCAACTGTAAAGTTTATGCAGGAAGGCAGCTATTTTTATTTTAATCTTGCTTTGAAACTCATACAGATTATTAAGTGTATTAAAGGGCTAGATGAAAAAGTGAGGACTTACTCCATCCAGGATGACAAGGTATGAGAAGGCACAAAAAGAAAGTGGGTACTTTTAACATGAGGAATATGCTAAATTAGACTGTTCAGGAGTTTATTTAAATACTGGATGCTCAGTGTCCAACCTTTGGCTGCTTCCCTTTTTGCTCCATATATAGCTTCCCTTTTTGCTCTTTATGTAAAGATTTAGCAAGAATATGATATATTGCATCAAAAAAGCATGCACTACACTGTTATGTCAGACTGGAGAATAGCTTCATGCTGAAGGTGCAGGAAGAGCCGAGGAGGAGGTATGGCAGGGAAGCACATTGAGCCACAGACAGAACTTACTTTGCACAAAGGTAAGGGAAGGCTGTTTTTTGTCTCATGATCCAGTTTCTCCCATGCTGTGCAAGTTACAGCTATGGGGAGTGTTTCACCTAATTTCTGTCCTGCTCCCTCACACAGACCTGGTCCATCTCTCCACCATGGACAGGTAATTTCACTCCTCACTGACTGGTTTTTGCTCTGCTCATTAGTTCTGCCCTGCCTGATGATCCACCTTCCCAAAGCCATCTTCCTGTGAGAAAGGTAGGATTTATTTTTTTCCTTAAGAAAGAAAAAGACAAAAAGAAGGAAATGTTTTCCTTTAGTGCCTGAATTCCTCTACTCTGAGACTGTGACTAAGAGCACCGCTACCAGGTCACCTCACCAAATGCTGTCAAAATGATGTGCTGTTAGGTTGTGATTTTCTCTGGCAAAATCTTAATCCCATTTCTTGAGGTGAAAGCTTCCATGTCCTATCCTTTGTATAGCCAATTATCTAATTCCTTTAATCTTTGATGGTTTGTGTAGCCACTGCTTTATTGTAACAATATCCTGTTAAGCCTGGTGAAAGCTTCACTCGCTGAAGAGAGTTAACACTTCACATATTTTTTTTCTTTTTCACTTCATAGACAGACCATGTAAGATGCAGGGGTTTATGAAATCTTTTCTTGTGTCATTTGCTTTACTTTAAAAGATGGGGCAAAGAGAATCAAACAAAAAACCAAAACTCAGCAGCAAAAAACAACCTGTGTAGATTCCAGGAGGGAAGATCTGAATGATCAGTGTTGTACATCAGGATTGACATTGGACATATTACTCAATAGTTCTTTAGCTAAGGGCTGGAATAGACACAGAGTTCTTCTTATACAGCACCAGAATTGAGCCCACAAATCTTCAGAAAGAGAAGAGAAAGTGATTGCACTTAAAAAAAATTTAAAAATCTAGGATTACTAATAACTGTATTTAAAACTGAGTCTTTATTACTTTTTCATTTACTTTTTCGTGTCCAGTTGGATTTGGATTACAGGCTGACATTATTAGTATCAATTTTTCTTATTGTCATTTTACATCCTATTTTAGTGCATGAAAGTTGAAATGGGCTTTCTTTTGCTTAGTCTGAATAATGCCTGAATTATTGGACTTCAGATCTTTCAAACCGTTTTTCTTGAGTATTTAGCCATATCAATTCCTATAGTACAGTAGCAGAGACAAAATAAACTTTGTTGATTTAACTTGATGAGTTTACTTTGATTCTTTCCTGACACTTCGTAAGAGCAATGAATTCTACAAATCTACACAAATAAATAAAAAATAATTTAAAAATGGAGAATTCTGTGGAAATTATCAATTTGCTACTAGATGGTCACAGTCAAGGTCAATGAATTCTTACCAAAAAGCAGACACCAACTGCTTGCATCCTTTGTAGACAAAGTAATTTTGTTTTATGTACCTGGAAATTTAGGTATAAAATAAATTACAATTCATATCCAACTGAAGTGAAGCAGAATATTAAACCATCCAGAAGAAAGAATCAAAGCATGTATGTTTGCTTTGGACCAGATGTGAGTCTCTAGGTTCTTGTTTTACCTCTGATCCCTTGTCCATGGTTCTATGGATTCTATCACATCATCACTGACAACAGTGGTGCTCTGTGATTATTGCTCCTATTTTGCCTATTTAGTGACAGGAATTACTGTGTTTAGCTTGGTGGAAGACAAGAAGAAATGCAAGAAGATTAGCAGATGTGCTTTGGAGGAGAGTTGAGATTGGGAGAGGAACAAAATGACTTCTTTTCCTTCTCCTCTTAAAAAACCTGGCAGATGGGAAGGTGTTTATTATCATTCACTGGAGTGGCCAGTCTGTTATTAAAATGAGTAATTAAAATGGTCATCCCACTGCAGTATGCCATAAAGTGTTTGTACCTCACAGTGAAGATGACAGGGCACCGGGAGGCACACTGAGCTCTCTGCGTGTGGGCTTCGTAAGAGTTTCTAAGCAGAAAGGTCTAATAATTTCAGATATTTTTAAAATCTGTTTTGAGGGGTCTTTGCTTTCTATAGAGACTCTTTTCTCATTATTGCTATTCTTTCCTGTAATGACTTTTGAAACTGGGGAGGCAGAGGGAATCTTTCTAATCTTATGCATATTAGAAACAAGAAACGGAACATATTTAAATAGATCATCCTCCTTTGTCAAGGTTAATAGTAAGAGTTTTCAAAGCTTGAAAAGCTTTGGAAAAAAAACCCCAACGTATTTCTAAGTTCTGAACCTGCACAGAATCTGCAGTTTCATCTTTTCATATGCAGGTCTTTGCAGGGACAGATAATGTCAAAAAATTGTATACAAAACACATTGCAGAGTCTATTTCAGTGCCTGTAATATTGATTGATGCAGGTGAGGAACAGTTTCACAACCTCTAAAGAAATAAAAGCTTGAGTTTTTACAATTTGGGATTAAGAAAAATGGACAGTAGCAGTCTGAGAGTTTCCATGAATCACACACAAAGGAGGAGCTGTTGCACACACTCATGGGAAAATGGATGTGTAAGGAGCTCTGGCAGAATTCATCTGGGGCGATGTACAAAACCGAGCAGTTAAGTGACTGAAAGTGAAGCTAACGCTCTGACTCCCTAGCTTTGAGTGATGACTGCTTCAAAATAAACTGTGAAAACATGCTGGACAAAGAAGGGTGCTGTCAAAAATCTGGAATTGGGATGGACAAATGAAGACAACTCAAACTATCCTCGGTAGCTTCAAGTATTGGTGCCAATAAAAAAAGACCATGTGCAGGATTACTCTTGCCAATAGCTAAGCCAAAAGCAGCTGATTGGGCTCGATCAATTGTTCTGTAAGTTTATTGCAAAATATGGTTCTGGGTATGTCAATATTCCTCCCTTTACTCCAAATTCCAGTGCTTGTTGTGACAGAGACATAGCCAGATGTGTGCTGAAAGAACTGTAACATTACTACTATCTATACCTAGAGCTTTTAAATTACAAAAGCACTTATGACATTTGTCTATTGATGAGATTTTGCTCAATAAACCAAAATCAATTCCTGTGTGTTAATTGCTGAGATTACCCATCAAAGCTTGTCCAGATGCTTAAGTTCTGTTTAGGTACACACTCAGATAAGATGACTATATCTAACTTCAATAAGGTAAGGAAAACTCATAATGCTTTTATTTTACATATCTGGTACTGTTTTCAAGACCAGTTTTCACTCAGCCATAACAAGTGGCAGTTTTCAAGTCTGCAATAAAACTTAATTTCATTTTATAAAGCACCTCTGCAGTTCACAATTCATGAACTTCAAGCTACCTAACTTCTTACAATATGGGGGACGAGCTTTGTGGAGAGGGAAGAAAATTTCCCATGTAACTTGATTTTCAACAGAATCTGATACCCTTGCACAGCATTCCCATAAATGAGTTATAGAAACAACAATGAATTGGTGTAGAGTGGATAAACAAGTGGGTGAAAAGTCCTACTGAGAGTAGCTATCTGTGGCTCACAAACTGAAAAGATGAGTAAAGGGAAGTTTCTCAAGGACAGTATTATTTGTAGTTTTCATTAAGGATTCAGCAGAATAGAGAATGCCCTTATTAAATTTTCAGGCAAAAACAAGCAAGGGCAGGACAACTAAAAGCACTTGGGAAGATTAGAATGTGAAATATTGATTGATTGGAGCAGTAGCATGAGATAGGCAGGACGTAAATCAATCAGAGAAGGGACAATATCCCACACATGAGTATAATTAGCAGTTGTCCTGCCTTGTGATAAAAAGTAAAAGGTTTAAACTGAATCAGGGAAAATGTTTGCTACACTAATTTCAAAACACTAAGGATAGTCAAGCTCCAAACCAGGATGGTTGACAGTGAAGATTTTTTTTGGTGTACATTGACAAATAAAGTACAGCAGTAGTTTAAAGGCACATTAACAATGCCTATTTTCTATAGCTTCCAGCTGCTATTTCTCCATAAATACTGTTCATATTGTTCAACATATGTTTTTCTGGGCTCTTTATGATAAACAAAGGACAAATTAAATCCCAATATATGGAGAAACATGTCTGGAACAAACATTTTGTCATTATTTTAAATAGAAATGATAAAATACTTTGACTGATTTGACATTTCAGATATTTTTGAAATTTCTTAGTGTAAAGATGAAAAGTTGGGAAAAGTAAAACTGGCTCACAACTTGACGAGGTACTCGGCTTCGTTGTTGTTGCACCTGTGGATGTTATTTACAATTGTCAAGTGTATCTGTATGAAACCCATGAAACAGGTGAGTGAGCTGTAATGATAGTTCCAATTAGATGTGAATTGTTTTAATGCCGTCAGAAGAACTGGTTCATGTGAAAAGTCATTAGCAGGGCTTAGCTCTGAATTCTGGTGTTCTGAGTCTCAGAGAAGCTCTTAAACCACAATTTTTTTTCTGACCCTATTAGTAGAATTGAAGGTTGCCTTCTGGCATGGTTGGAAGATGCTTAAGTATTAACAACCAAGGCACTGTAAAAAGAAAATCTGGATAGTTGGGTTATGACTGCTGAGAAGAACTCCTGATATTTACAGGGATATTTACAGTCTTCACCTGCAGTAGTTTAGGTTAATGGATTTTTTTTTGTCTGCTGATCTTTGCAGAAATCTTAGTCTGAAAAAACTTAAGCACAGGTTTGCTTTTTCACATGCAGAGCACAATGAACAGAGGTGAAGGAGTTTGCCAATTGTTTGCAATGAGGATGAGGCTGGGCTTTGGGAGTGGTTCCACTGTCTTTGTGTATAAGTGTGTGAAGCTAAGTGTGCAGGCGAGCCAAAGCCAAAATTGCCTCCTGTACTCATTATTGTGAAAGAAAAATGGAGAATGCTCACACAGACCTTTTAATATTATACTTCAAGGGTTTAGACAGTTGTAAAAAAGATGGACTAGCAAATCAACAGAATGATATAACAAACATTTACATGTAAAATTGTCAGGACCCTTTTCTTTCAAAAGAAACCCCTTCTTACTTGCTACTCTTCTGCATTCTACTGCTGTTTGCTTCAGATGCAAAATGACCTAACCATTGGTGAAAAAGAAGGGCATTCAGAGTAATTTCACATAATGACTCTATGCACTAAATGCCTGGAACTTTATAGTATCAAACCAACTTACCTAACAGACCATTTACAGTAGAATATGGGTGCGAGATAAGTCCTACCTTTGGCCGGGACAAGAAGAGGTTAAGTGACTGCTCTGGGAATAGGAAAGAGGACCAGCCTTTTCCTGTAAACACTGTCCAGTGCTTATGTTCTAAAGATAAGGTGTTATTGCATTGGCTAATTAGAAACAGGAAACAAAAGAAGGAAGCCAGTTAAATTTTGGTTTGCACAGGAATGGGTAGCAAAATGTCTGTAACTGATGATGGGAGAAATAAGTGTTCCTTTCTTTAGCTGCAAAGTTTAAGTTTGTCAAGAGATGTAATTTGGTCATAAAGAGTAACGACCTAGGAAAGAGGAAAAACGAACATATAATCAGGTCTTAAAAAAGAAAATGTCTATGTGTTCATTTGCCCCTGGAGTAAAGACCTGACACTGGTTAAGGTCATTGGGTGGATTTTTTTTTTTTAATGTTCTTATTTCTTTCTCTTCAAACTACATTTGTATGCCAAGAGCACAACTGCTTTTCTTCTCTGTAACTCTAAAGGTTGAAGTACACAATGTGTTCTTCTCTGAGCATGGAAACATTGTGCAAACTGGCATGTAATTTAATGCAGAAATATCTGATGGATTTATGAACCTTCTGGGCAGCTGAAGACAAGGACTTTGGATGAATGGGTACTCACGTGTGCAGAACTCCTTGTGCTGCCCCTTTTTATTTTTCTTCATTGAATAAAAGTTTTAAGATACAAGTTTCAGCCTTAGTACTTTGAATTAAGAAACAGCAAGATTAAATTTCT
>NW_010206629.1:77677-81915 GCF_000695765.1 Mesitornis unicolor
CCCAGGTCATGCTGCAGTCTGGTGACATTGTCAGTAGAGCACTGAATTGGCCAGGCTATTAAGTCTTCATCTTAAATCCTCCTAACATGCGAGGATGGAGTCTTGTCTCGCTCTACATGTGCTGGTGGAGATGCTGGACTTGGTGGAACAGTCCTGCTGGTTCCAGCAAAGGAGGGGAGGTTGTGTCTGCAGAGGCCATACTGTGTCTTGCAGAAATCTTTGGATGTCGGAATCATTCACAACTATTTACTCATTTATTTTCTTTTTCACATCATTCAACGCAATACGTAACTGAGAGCAGCTTTGCTAACATCAGGAAGGCAGATTTGTTCCGGTGGGTACAGTGGGTTGGTTGGCATAGTATGTCACAGCTGTATGAAGCTAAGAGTGACACCGAAGGCACAGTCACCTCTGATTGTATAATACAAATTGCTGTATGTTCATGTTGTATTGGAAGAGGTGTTTGAGCCCTGTGTTGTGATTAGTGGTTTTAAGGAAGCAAGCAGTTCTTGTTGAGTTGCTATAGTAATTTTGATACCTGCCTTTTCAATTTGTCCAGAAGTTTCCCATTCCATGACGGTGATGGAGTGCTTCCTATGACAAATCACCCGGCTAGTTGTAGCTTAGTGCTTCAGATGGGACTGGAAAGGAGAGATACAGAAGCAGATCCCTTATCAAAAGACTAATGGTTCATTTCAGTGAACAGCAGTCAGAACATGCCTCTCCTGCAGAACTGATTTATTTTGACGGTCCACCCTGATAGGCTGGTAAAAGCTGTGGTCTGATTGTCAATGAGGCATAGCAATCTTTGCTCTTCTACAAGTTATATTCTGCTCATTGTACACAACCCTTGGAAATACTCTCCTTTTGCCTGCAGCAGACCTTGTGAAAGTAAAGAAATTGAGTGAGTCAGTAACACGTTTTAGAAGGAAACTGCCACCATCTAAAATGGTAGCAAAGAAGCTTTTCTCATCTCTCCTGACAACTGAGGAGAAAAGGCTGTAGAAATCTACACGCTACCAGCTCCCTTGCAGAGCTTTTCTTTCTGGGCGGAATCTCAGAATTTTTTCCAGAATTCTTTTCCCCTTGCTGATTAGTTTTTTTCTGTGTAAAGCTGGCAAAACTTCTGAAGTGTGTAGGATGGGGAAAACAAATGAAGACTTCTACATCACAGAATCACAGAAGAATCACTGTAGCGCTGCACAGGGTTATTGCGACAGAAGTGTAGAACCTGGCACTTGGCCTTGTTGAAGCTCATACAGTTGGCCTCAGCCCATTGATTCAGCCTATCCAGGTCCCTCCGCAGAGCCTTCCTACCCTCAGGCAGATCAACACTCCTTCCCAACTCAGTGTCATCTGCAAACTTGCTGAGGGAGCACTCAATCCCCTCATCCAGATCATTGATAAAGGTGTTCAACAGGACTGGCCCCAAAACAGAGACCTGGGGAACACCGCTTGTGACTGGTGGCCAACTGGATTTAGCTCCATTCACCACAACTCTCTGTGCTCGGCCATCCAGCCAGTTTTTAACCCAGCAAAGCGTATGCCCATCCAAGCCATGCCCAGCCAGTTTCTCCAGGAGGATGCTGTGGGAGACAGTGTCAAAGGCCTTACTAAAGTCCAGGTAGACAACGTCCACAGCCTTCCCCTCGTCCACCAAGCAGGTCACCTCGTCATAAAAGGAGATAAGATACATGATTACAAATAGGCAAAATCAGATCTGATGATGAGCAAACTGCCCATTCTGTTAACTGGCCTGTTTTTTCTCAAGTTGTCATAGCTGAAACCAGGTCCTTGAGTTTTCTCAGTTTTCTCTTCCAAACTTGTGTAAAAGATTTATTTGTCTTAAGGTTGTGTTTAGCACAAGTGATACAAAAAGGAAAATAGCTCAGTGAGAGGTAATTGCTTCAGATCCATAGCCTGTAAACAAAAAACATCTGGCTGACATAATGTGCAAAGAATCCAGTTGCATGGTTCGGTTCATTGGGCAGTTTAGCATTACTGGCTGCCTTCTATGAAAGTATTATGTGGTAATCACAGTACAGAACTAGCAAATGGTGACTCCGAAGTAGGATTGCCCAGAAAATAAACCAGTTTTGTTAAAAATGGTAAGGTTTTGACACTTCTTTGGTACATTTGGATGAAAATGATACTTTCAAAATGTGAGCAGTAAGTATCTGAGGGATTGTGCAAAAATTTGAGGTTTATGCTAGGGACTAATTACATGGAGAACTACGGTGGGGAGTGTCTCTTAATTGCTGTTGAAAGTTGCCCTCTTTGTATAAACTAACCATTAATTTTCTCACACACAGGGAGAGAAAATGATTTAATGAGAAAGCAGATGAGAGCCTGGGTCTCCTAGGTTCTGGGGGATTGTCCCAGACAGCAAATTTACCAGCTGAGGTAACCAAGTCTCTCATTTTTGAATAGAGCTCTCATCATAGATATGAAATCTTTCTAACAAAAGTTTAGATACAGCTGGTACTGCAGTTTGAAATTTTCGATTAGTTTGTCTCTAGAGATGGATTCAAAACTGCAGGCAGCACCGTGAACAGATATTTTAAAAAACATTGTCTGAAAAATTCAAGAACTACAAATATATGATATGTAGTTTTGAGGTGTTTACTCTTCCAATTTTCTGTTTTGTTTTTTACAAATGCTTTGATTTTATTTACAAGTCTCCAAATAAGGATTACACTCCCTCTCAAAAAAAAATCAGTGAATCAACCTTGGCAGTCTCAAAAGCTGGATCTGCAAGGCCCACCAAGTGCTCCTCAGATTTACCTTCTTGCACAGAACGAGGTAATTTCATGGTATCTTTTAATGTTTTATATCTCTCTTTGAACATGAGAGTAATCTCCATTCCAACAGCAAAGCTTCATAGAGCTCCATAGAGCTTTGCTGTTGGCTTCCACGGTGCCAGGTTTTCATTATTGTATGTTTTTGTTGTCTTGCCAGATGGCAAATGAAAGAGTGAGCCACTGGTAGCGACTTCAGACACCTACCATTAATTCCATTACCTTTTGATATTTGAGCTGAAGACTTTGTTGTGTTAGTTAATAAGTTGTATCAGACTAATGCAACACTCTTAGTGTCTTCTGAGCTTCACCAGGCATGATGACTTCCAAACTCAGGCATGTTTCTGTCAGGCTTATGACCACCAAACATCAGCAATTTAGTATCTATCTGAATTGCAAATAATTTTGACCATTGTGAGCCATTTTTAATGAAATGCTACTTTTTGTTATCCATGAGAAATGAATAGTTGCACAGCAAAGATTTACTGGGAATCAGGGTCTGAATTCTGAGGTGACTGCTCGTGTTTGTATCTTTAGGCTTTGATCCTGCCAGTATTCTGCTTCAAGGTCTTTAAATGGGTGAATTTTCCAATAGCAGCCTAAGATTGCATGTTTGTCAGTGTGAAACAGTCATTAGTATATTTACAAAAAAGCAGTTCAGTATGGAGTGAGCACAGGAAGAGCTAGTTTTAAATCACCAGTGTTGTGTATGTCTTTTGCAATATTTGCTTGGGGCTAATTGTGATCAGTGTTTCAAAGCTATGTTTTACAGATCACTCTGTAACTTCTCATGGTTGGTTGGACCTGCCTATTTATTCTATTTTTTTTGTTTCGGGTTCCAAGGTGACCACATACTGCACATTGGTTAGAACCATACAGCACTTTTAATAGAATGTCCTATTGCCCTGGCAGGAACAAGCACTGCTCTGCATTTGCATGGTTCTAATAGTAAACACTCTTCTTAGCTACACTATTCAGGATTGAGGCTGGCACAGGAAAATGAGAAACAGTCCTGAGTCTGTTAGAGGCTTTCACTGTCAATTTACCCATCTGTTGTGGCTTTTCAAGGGGGAAATCTCCAAGGACCTGTTTGGCAATGCAATTCGGTATAGAATCTGATTTTGTTGTTTTCAGTTGCTATTTTAATGAGCAGTGTCCATCACAAAATAATTTAAAATTTATTAAAATAGTATATTAAAATGTAATTTACTGGAGCATAATAGACTTTTGGAAATTGTACTTCTGTATAAGTAGAGGTGACTGAATATTATTTGTTTCCTTGAATTCTTTCAGATATGTTTTATTTTTCTTCATTATTTAACATCCCAAGTAATGTATTCTACTTTCCTGGACTTTCAAAGCTTTTCTGTGATAATGGTACTGTTCTTAAAAACAAGTTTGCCAGGTAACTCCGATTGCGTCCTTTGGAAATGTTTACAG
>NW_010206629.1:81946-136271 GCF_000695765.1 Mesitornis unicolor
CTTGGAATGGTGTTCATAGAAAACGGTATATGCTGAAAAATCCTGCTTTGAGAGCACAATGACATTGAATCTTTCTTGCATTTACAGCTTGCATGAAAACACAATTTCTGACTTACAAAAGGCTTTATTTATGAAATGCATTTCTCTGAGTTAAGTATTATTTTGCAATGTGTTGCAGATGTGGTATATCAGCAGCCATTCAAGTTCAGAGTAAAGCTTTCTTACATAAGAATATCAAAAGGCACAAGATACAGAGCATTTAATACATGCTGCAGTTCAGTAGCATTTCAATGCATTCTTACCACTGAAGGGAAGAAAATAACCCTGGGCACAAATCAAGGGCTCTTTATTTTGCCAGTGTTTTTGCAGTGTTGCATTTTGGTGTTACCTATATACTCCAACATTAAAACAGTGACTGAAAGGGCAGCTAAAGTCTGACAAGTAATTTTAGAGCAGAAAGAAAGATATATTATAGGCTACCTGACATAAAGACCTTGTACAGAGGAGTAGAGCTGATTTGTTGACCACATCTGGATCAAGAATGGAAGAGGAATCATGAAGGGTCAGTCTGGAGGTCAATCCATCTAGCCCAGTGTCCCGTCTCCGACAGTGACCAAAAGCAGAGGCCTAGGGAAGAGTAAAAGGGCAAGCTAAATATTCCCCCCACAGATATTCTCCTAGCATCCAGTCATTCACAGCTCAAGGGCTTGTGCAGACAGCTGCACTTCCTAGTTATTTTATAGAACTAGCAGATATCTCTTTTGTGAACTTTGCTAACCTCTCCTGGGAACCCTGTAAATTTTACGCTCTACAGCATCTTGTAGCCAGCAGTACCATAGCTAAACTACTGCCTGTATGAATAACAACTCTGTTTTGGATTGCCTTCCTCATAGTGTAATTTCAAATCCCCAGTTCTTTCCTTGGAAGAGATAGTGGACAATCAGTCCATATACAGCCTCTCCATGGCACTTCTGATCTTATGCAGCTCTGTCATATGCCCCTCAGTCATTTATTTTTCACTCTAAAATGTCATAGCCTACCTAGTTGTTTTTAATGCAAAAGCTGATCCATGTCTTTGAATGTCCTTGTAGTCTTTTCTGAAACTTTTCTAGCTCTACTATAACCTGTTTGAGATGGATAGACCAGCACTACACACATTCTTCAAGATGGAGGAGAATTATGTATTTATAGCATGGCATAATGGCATTCTTTGTTTTGTCCTATCTTTCCCTGTAGCTCCTGGTCTTGAGTTTGCCTCGTAAACCTCTTCTGAGCTCTGAGCTGTATTTTCACTTTGACTCCTTAGTGGGAATGACCAGCTCAAAGCCACCCATTGTGTATGAGACGTTAAGGCTGGGGTTTCTTTCCCCCTTAACTACATGATTTTATGTTCTAAGCATGCTAAGCATTTGTGCCTGCTATTCTGTTTTGTGCTTTGTCTATTTTTTAATTGTTTATCCATTCAACATCCTTCCATTTTATTCCATGGCTATTTACCTTCCTCAGCAGCCTTTTTCAGAGGACTTTGTCAAAGTCAATAAGATTTCCTTCATACAAATCCTTAGCAAAGCCTTCAGAGAACCCCAATGAGATTATAAAGCAGGCTTTCTTCTCACAAAAGCTGTATTGACTTTTCCCCCAGGGTATCGTAGTTATCCATGTATCCACTAGTTCTAAACTCCAGTGAAGTATCTAATAATTTTCCTGATAAGTACATCCAGATGTTGGAAAAAATAATGAATACTAAAGATGTGTCCCGTCTCCATCAGGGCTCAAGGGCAAAGGAAAAGTAGCACAACTTAAAAATTATTAGCTCCCAGCTGTCAGTAGTATAGACTCCTAAAAAGTTAAGGATAGGAATAAGTGTGAATCATTGTTTAAAAAAGGTTAGAAATCATTCAACCCTCCTCGCTCACACATTCTTTTGCTACTAGGAGTAAACATCCTTTGCACTAAATGCTAAATAAAAAGTTGAGAAGAGGGTGATGAAATAAGTGATATAACAGCAAGCACTGGACACAACCCATATAGCATTAGAGAGATGTAAATGTCAGAAAACAATTCTCTGTGCTACAGCAGTGCCCACAGAATGCTATGTGTCGATCAGACGCAGGAGAAGACGTAGTTTGTATCTGACAGCTTACAGTCCATGAAAAAATTAATGTTCCAGATGCTACCAAGACTCCTCAGCCTCTGTTGCTGTCCAAGCTGCTGACACATCTTATCTCTCTGGCTAAAATGACTAAATGAATGAGTGTCTTTTATGGACCCTGAGCGATTTTAGGTTGAGAGCTGTGAATTTCTCTTTGGCAAGCCACCCTGGCCCTGTGGGCCATGCTGCTGGAACATGCAGGCTGTATAGTTTCTCTATTTTTAAGTAGAAGTTCAACAGCTTTAAGGGAGTTTTTGGGAGGATGATTGTAGCTTCAGGCTTCATTAACTCTTTCATAGATACTCCTGCAAACTTTAGGTCCCATCGCTAGCCTATTTGAAACAGTGATGTGTTTCCTAATGGGTGCTGATATATCCTCAATAAGTGGAAATAAAGAGTTGTGCTTCTTTATATTTGTACATGTCCACTTCAAAAATCACTTGATTACTGACAAACAGGTAGTACATATGGGTAGTTTCATCATACAAAATCTTTGATTGCCTTTGTCTTGAATTTTATGGCTATATTATAGCATTCTGATGGATCGTATTTCTACAGAAATTCTTTTTCTACCAGTACAGAATTCATTTCTTTGAAATGGTTGGTTTTTATGAGTTGAGTTTTTATGATTTTTATGAGATGACTTCATACAAGTTCATGTGATTTTCAAGGTACAGAAGAGGTTGAAAGAGAGAACAAGGAAAATGTCAGCACTCCAGGGGAACCTGAAGTCTTAATAATAAATTCCAGCTTTTTTTTGGCACTCCACTTGCTAGGGCAGAACACAAGACATGACAAATGTTCTCTGAGATCCATTTTCCCTTCACAGTTCTTTCCTATGGATGTTTTTACAGCAGGAAATGACCCAGCTCATAGACAATGTGATTGCCTGTATGTGATGACTGATTATATAGCTAATAAAATTTTCTGGGCCTTGCATAATTTTGAGTATGCTGTGACTATATAGTTCATAGGAAAACAAAAATAAAAAATAGATTTAGATCTCCTAAATCTTTGTAATTATCATATGTAAGGATAATGGAGAAATGTAAGTGGAGGTATTATGAATAGGAGACTGAGGGGTAATCTCCTTCATGCTTATCAGTATCCTAAGGGTGGGTGTCAGTAGGATGAGACCAGACTCTTCTTGGTTGTGCCCAGTGACAGAACAAGGTGCAATGGTCACAAACTGGAACACAGAAGGTTCAACTTAAACATGAGGAAAAACTTCTTTACTGTGAGGGTGACAGAGCACTAAACAGGCTGCCCAGAGAGGTTGTGGAGTCTCCTTCTCTGCAGACATTCAAAACCCACCTGGACATGTTCCTGTGTGACCTGGTCTGGGTGATCCTGCTCTGGCAGGGGTTGGACTGGATGAGCTTTCCAGGTCCCTTTCAACTCTCACCATGCTGTGATTCTGTGATTATTCCATGGCAGAACATGATTTGTCTATTTTTTCATTTCACAAGACATTACAAACACGTATATAAGCTTCATTTTTAAGAGTGTATTTTATCACTAAGTATTGGGATTTTTTCACATAGTCTGGAAAAAGTCAGTTTCTGCTCATCTTAACAAAGTTTTAATGAAACACTTCTGACCTGAAAATAATGCTGAAACTTTACTAAGGAGAATGCCTTCCTTTTTGCAGTGTGATATCTTTTTGGCAAAAGTAGACTTGTGTTTAAGTACAAAGATCCTGCTTGAAGCAAAGTCCCACTAAATCTCATGATATTCAGCGAATTGGGTCCAATTAAATATAATAGGAAAAAGTACAGCCTCATAGTAACCTGTCTGTGCAGAACTTTATGTGCAATACCCTAATGGTAAAAACCTCATTCCTTCCATTTGTACTGATTGGTTCCATATTGTAAAAGTAAAAACATGTCCTCCAGATACTGTACGTTCCTGCCATGCTTAATCAGTTACTATGGCTCGTATGCCGGGAGTAAAATAGCTCAGTGTGTTTTCTGCCCTTCTCAGCTGACTCTTGGTCTTTCTATCAGGCGAGTGGCTCCTCTAGCCCTTCATAATTTCATATGGAAAAGGAAATTGGCACTACTGCCTCGTCTGCCACTGGCAGTGCTTTTAACAGAAGAGGAATCACTTTTCCTTTTGATGCCCTGCAGCATGTTGAAATACAACAGTCTCGTGACAAAAAGTGCCAATCCAGTCAAAACTCACTCTGCCAGCTGAATTCTGCTCTGAAGTTGTGGTTCGTTAAGTTGGTACTGGCAGGCTTTATGCTGGATCCATCCTCTTGCAGCCAGCATAAAATCAATGGAGTCTTAGTTTTCTGTATTCAGTTCCAGAAAGGGATAAAATTTAGGACACACAGCTGACTCAATATCTATCCATTGGCAAGGAAGGCTTCATTCAGAATGCTGTTTTTTGTACCCTGGCCTTTGTGCTGGAGACTCCCTTTTACACATTATTGTAGAAACATAAATAATATAATCTAGGACTCTTTGTTTACTTAGCGTTCTCAGCTACCTTAAGGTTAGTCTTGTGACTCCTCTGAGTCTGTCCTTTTTTGGATCTTGTCATTAGCCAGCCCTATTCTGTTAATTTCAAAATGTCAGTCCAGCAGTATCAATTGCTTTGATTTGTTAAGTCACCCAAACATATGCCACAAATTCTTTTGGAAAGGAGTACTGGCTCATTCTCAGTGGAAACTGTGCAAACAAACTAAGTGTAGGGCAGTTAATAATGTTCAAAGCTTCACTTTCTGGAGAAATATAAAGTAAAAAGGAATTACAATAATCTATTAAGATGGCACATAACACTTTGCATCAAATGTTATTTGCACTGTGTGAATTGGCCTTTTGCTCCAACACCTCCATGATCTTGCAGAAATTTATCAAGCAAAATCTTACGTGTGGGTCTAATCTGAATAGCGTGTGTCAAGCTACAAGCCTGAAAAGAGAGCATAATTATTATAGTATATATTCGAATCTATCATGGAATGATACTGTATCACACATGCTGTCAATAGGACACAGTTGTGAGGAGAAAAAAAAAGCAAAATATAACCGTACCTGAACATGCAATATTTGTACTGAAATTAAATGACAAGTGGTTGACTTATTAGTACTCAATGTTCACTGCTTCAAGGGAAAATATGAAGAGAGCTCAACGAGGAATCAACACCAAAAACATAAAAAGGTGATAAAAGAGGAGCAGAAAGAAGAACGTTTCTTAATTGAGCCTGGGAAAGAGAACCGTGATCGATGGCCGTGCTTTCAACTCCCTGGTTATGAGAACGCCTCCCTGCAGCAATCTGTGCCAATATTGGGTGACCGTGTCAGAGTGGATAATAAAGCTGGCTGACATTATAGGCAGTTGTTTTAGTTAACCACTTTAATGGAATTGCAACAGAAAGTAATTCTGTTATATGTCTTTATTTATCTTTTATCTAGATATTTATTTATTGCAATTAAGAGCTTCGATTGCTGACAGCTAATTCATTGAGTTTGATTTATGGACTATGGAAGTAGGAAGGAAAGGGTCAGCTTTGATGTCTTGTGGGCAGCTGAAAGTTTAACGAGTGTCCCTTTGTCAGAAGTGATTAGTTTCTGTTCTCTGAAATCTGTGTGTCTTGAAGAGGCAGATCCCGAGTGCTCTTCTTTGAGGTGCTTTGATTTTCCACTGAAAATTGTTGCTGCTCCTGGGAGTAGTGATGTGTGTTTCTCTCTTCCTAGCTGAAATTCTGAATCCTCATGAAGAGTTTCCTGTGTGCCTTAACATCAGCACTTTCTAGCTAACCAAAAAACCCAAGCAGTTAATTATTTTGCTTGCTAGCTGTGCTTATTCCTCATGAAACAGTACCAGAACATGTATCTTGTATTTAGTCTTTCAATTAAGTTGTGATATTAATCTCAATTAAACCCTAGCTGTCTGAAATTTAAGTTGTTAGGAATCTTGCCATCCAGTTCCCCTTTTTAGTTGGTAGGAGACAACTGAACAGCCGAGTCAGGTGAGAGGAGCCAATCTTCTCCCTATAGCTGTAGAAAAAGCCTAAATTATTGTTAAACCACTGAGTTTATATGAAGCTTGCTAGAGATGAGGTGTCAGAGAGGTGTGTTAAAAGTTGTTTGAAATGTGAAATTTTTGAAGTGTCTGAAACAAAATTAGAACATTAACAAACATCTGCTAAGCCTTTCATTTTTTATTTTTTTGTCTGTAAAAACACCTTGAAATTAGCTAGGACTATTTCCTCTAAAATGTATGTCTGTGTAGTCTGTTATCAGACAACATTAATTTATGTGAAAATAGGCATGGATATCTAAATTTTAGAAGGTGTACGTGATGATAATAAAATAAAATCTGTATTTTAGCTCTCTGAAGGATTATGTCCTTTGTTTGTTCTTTGAATTCTGCAGTTTAATTTCGTCCTCCTGTAGTAATCCCCATTTCTGTTGTGATTGCTCTATTAGCTCTTGGTGTTTTAGTAAAATGATAAGGGTGATCATAATGGATTGACTGGTACTTCAGATAAGCAGCTGCCCTCAAATATATGAGGAAAAACCTATTCTAGGTCCTAGAAAGTACAAATGTGGAAACATCCCTAAATGCTATGGGTTGTTTTATGTAGGAGGTCAGAGTGGGTGATCGCAATGGTCCTCGCTCTAACATGTTCTGTTCATAGACAAATACCAAAACAAACCTGTGGGACATAGAAGAATATTGCTGTGACTTAATACTGTACAAAAAAAATCTACCCTTTTCAATTTTTGGATCTTCTGTTAAAAATCAGAATTAAACTCAAATGTCAGATTAGCTGGGCCATACAGTGGTGACCTGAACGATTTCATATCCATCATAATAGATCAGTATGGCTTGCCAGGAACAATATGTTGAGCCAGCATGCAGAAAGTTATTGAATTAATATTTTTATTAACTATTATGGACCTATTGAGCGCAATGAGCCTATTCAAGTGAATCCAGACCTCCGGTTTTGACTGAATAGCTCTTGATTCATTAGATGACTATCAAACTAGACATAATGCTCAAGAAATGAAAGGCTCTTAATAACATACTTTTTCTGTAAAGGGAATCCAGCAAATTAATGCAATGTGGGTTTGATATATTTATAGATAAAATTCTGCTTTAAGCAGTTGCTTTTGACTAGAAATCTCCTATTGGTTTTAAAACTAGAGCAAAATTTTACAACTTATTTATAAATCAAGGAAGAAACCAGACAGTGCTATCATGGCTGCAGTCTTCACTGCAATGTGAATGGCATTACAACCACTGCGCATCGCAATATTTATTAAGGGTGGAAATCTGGGGCCACTTTAAGTGTGAATTTAAGTTTGATACATGAGGAAGCAACAAAAAATGCAGCTCTAAAATAACTATTTTTATGTGTCCCCTTGTATACATGGTACTAGTTTGGTCCTCATTTATTTAAAAATATTTGATGTCCAACGATAGAACAAGGGGCAATGGGTGCAAGCTGGAGTGCAGAAGGTCCAACCTGAACATAAGGAAAAACTTTTTCACTGTGAGGGTGGCAGAGCATGGCCCAGGCTGCCCAGAGAGGTTGTGGAGTCTCCTTCTCTGCAGACATTCAAAACCCACCTGGACATGTTCCTGTGTGACCTGGTCTGGGTGATCTTGCTCTGGCAGGGGTTGGACTGGATGAGCTTTTGAGGTCCTTTCCAACTCCTAACATTCTGTGATTGTGTGAAAATGGGAAAAAAATATGCCCAATCTGATACTGTTTCCTGTTCAGGAAGTCTCTAAAAGTCACAGCTAACTCAAAGGCAGGGCTGTGATTCCCTCAGGCTCAGTGGCACTATACATGCACTGTTTTTTACGTATGCCCACATGTCTTCCTGTACAGGAGCTGCGTGTCTCTATGTCTAGTGTGGAAATGTGAATGTTGTCTAGATGGGAAGTAAATCCTGCAAGGGCCAGAGCGATAGACTGGATTTAGTAAGACTGCACATGAGTGAAGTTACTTATGTGACCTGATGTCCACAGAGCAAGGATGGTCTAATGGTATAACAGGTATGAACAGGAACCCAGTTCTGTATCCAGAGGGTCTGATCCTTTGGGCATAATCAAAAGATGCTGAAAACCCATGGCCAGCCTTTGGATCAGCACGAGGCACAACAGGCACTGCCACTTTATCCAGAGACAAAGAGGTAGGAATGTATGAGTATCAGCAATTTGTTTGACAGGTTACTGGTTAAAGCCCTCCGGGAACTGGCAAACAAAAGTCCCAGGGTCTCCTCCAAATACACAAACTGAAGCACATTTTCTTGCAGCATTACCTGGCAGCAGAACAGTCTGGGTGGAAGGGACTGCCCCCCTTCCTGCCTCTCTTTAGGCCAGGCCTTTATAAACAGTGAATTTTGTTGATGCATATTTCTAGCTATTAGCCAGATAAAGAGCCTAAAATCTAGTGCCCTGTTAGGGTTAGATAGCTATTTTTGAAATGTTCTGATGCCACCACCACAAATCTATAAGGAGCCTGAAATCCTTGATAGAATATAAATGCAAATGCTGCTTTTTCTTTGTATGTTGTTTGACAGTTCTTACATCATGGTGTTTCAGAGGGAAACTTAAGATTTCAGTAACCTGAGAGTGTATTGTAAGGTATGAATTTGCCCTGTCCTGCATATGTTTCATTCTTCCTCTTTGTAGCATAATCTACAGTGAAACACTATATTTTATATGTAAAGGAAAAATGACATTTTACACTGTGTGGGTTTGTTGAAGCCAAGTGGACTTTTCTCTGTCTCAGTTGTGCCACTGGTTTTGGTTTTGTTAAGAGAGATTTGGGGATGGTAACCTCTGATTCCAGAACTAAACCTGTGTTAACTTTAAACTTTCAAAATCCTACTGAGCAGCTGGCTTTGAGGCATCATTAAGGATATGCACAGTGTAATGACAGAGGTAGAAGGTTACACAAGCTTCCTTTGGTTTCTCTTACATGACAGTAAGCAGTGCCTTTTTCTGTGGATGTGTTCATATGTTCAATACCACACACTGCCTTTATAGCAAGACTGTTTTGTGTGCATACTAGTAGCTTCATCCTTTAAACTCTCAAGGTACTTGAAGGCCCTGTGTAGTGGATAAATTAGCCAAGTGACCTTTGCAAATAAACTGTTCAGTCTTGGATAAACTGGAGTCGCAGTTGGCTGAACATTTGAATTTGAGAGCTCAATACTGCCAATTCCTTCTACTCTTTCCAGCCCTCTAATCTTCCTGTGTGCTTTAGTCTTTCAGGGAGGTCTGTGTGGACTGATCCACATGCCTGTGAATAGATCTTTGAAGGATCACAGTTTTGATTTTTGTGAATTTCATGCAGAGGTTTCTTTTGGAGAATATTGTTATAATTTGAAATACTGGACTGTTCTTCAATTGTCACTCATGGTGCACACTAAAATGACATTGTTTTCCCCAAAATTCAGTAGGGAGAAGACTGTTGCTCTAATAAAAATAATAATGTATTCCATGTTGAATTTCATGGGCACAATTTAAGCACCCAGCTGCATAATATGGCTATTTTATTAATATAATATATTCTTTTCTGCATGCTGCTGTATGATTAACAGTCCCTGCTGAGACATGTACCATAGGTACAATTGAAATGGATGAGCCTAATGAACGAGGATATTTGCATTTCATTACTATGTTGTATAATTTCACTCATAAAATTTTATGGAATTAATTTAGCATTATTTTCTGCAGATGATCATAACAATAACTTTTTTGAACTCATTATGAGAAAGTTGATTCAAAACACAAGCAAAAAGCACTCAAGCTCTTCTTCAACTCACAAAAGCTTCAGATTTCACGTGAAACACAGCTTTTTACATCTAAATTCTTTCAGGGGACTTGGCTGATCAAGTATGGTCCTAATCTACTGTAGCTGAAGTGAAAGGCAAGATTCTTGTCAACTTTATTCTCTCATCTCTCTAATCTCTAATGACTTGCTAGAAGGAGGTAAGGGGAATTTAATTCTCAAAGCAACCATTAGGTTGATGGAAAGGCTCCCTGGAAGATTAATTATTTCTTGTATAGAAAATGATCCAGACATGTGCTGGATGTAAGTGCAGCATTAGCGTGATTTTCAGTTCTGTTGTTCGCAATTACGGATGTGATGTGCTGAGTTACAGGACATAAATTCTGATTTCAGAAACAGCCCTTAGGGACAAGACCAGAAATGTGGACAAAGGGGTTCTGGAGCAAATCACTGTTGTGTCCAGAACAGTTTACAAATGCCTAGGCTCCTTGGTGCACACACTTGG
This sequence comes from Mesitornis unicolor, assembly GCF_000695765.1. Lineage (NCBI taxonomy): Eukaryota > Metazoa > Chordata > Aves > Mesitornithiformes > Mesitornithidae > Mesitornis > Mesitornis unicolor. Next base: position 92,363 of record NW_010206629.1, read on the forward strand.
TAGCAGACCAAGAAAAGGCATTATAGCAGCAAAATGACTCCCTAAATTTTCATCTCCTTCTCCAGTGTGAGAGTGTATAAAATTTCACGTTGTCTTCTGGTAAAATAAATGCACTTACCTTGACATGAGTTTCCCCCTAGTGAAACTCGTCCTTTGCTAGCAACTGCCCCAAAGTGCCATCCACAGACAAAGCCATAGTGAGCCAATGCTGGCACCCAGGGCTAACCTCTCTATGTGCCTCCTCCAGGTCAGTGTCAGCTGCTCAGCTGGCTGCCTGCACCTCTGCTTTCCTGACAGTGGGTGAAGCAAGCAGTGAATCCCAGTGACATGTGCTGATGTGTGACATCCCTACAAAGGACATGCTGACTGTGCTGCAGCTTTACTTTAAGCTTTGTGAACAAGCAGACGTGTGGGTCTCCCATCCAATAAACAACTTGCCAGGGCCAGCTCTATGACAGGATGGATGTCTGTGTGAGAACAAAAAAGCAACAACAACAGAGCCATACAGCTTCTGACTGCTTGCTAACTTCACCTGTCACCATATTTTCTAATGGGGACAAGGGAAAAGGCAGGAGTTACTTGTTCCAGCATTTCAAACTACTCCTGAAGATAATCTCTCTGCCTTACTAGGAGAGACTGCTTCATGGGACAGCTCTGTGGGTGCTATGGTATGCTTAGGATTTGTCTGCATGGCAGAGGTAAAATGAATAAGACTGTTTTATTCTTTAGTGACTGTGTATGTATTGCACCTAACTTCTCTCCTCTCCTCAAGCCAAAATGCTTAAAGTATACCAATGCCTATACAGTGGTTGCCCTGTCTGTGGGAAATAGCCTATACATAATTCCCCAGCCACCACCACTAGCACCTGTAGCTTAGTACCATTTTCTGTTATAACTCCATTGAAACTTGCTTGTGTGGAGTTAACACGAACATGAATAACTCAAACTCATTCTGCCATGATTATTTATTATTAGATAGTGGTAGAATAGCTCCCACACAACATAAAAATTCTTTATATGAATAAGTGAAAGCAGCATTTTGATGTGTTAAAGGCCAAAAGAAACAAATATTTTTCATCTGAGTTCCGTGCACTAATTCTTAAAGCAAACTCCACATCCTCTGAAAGAACTGAAGCACAGATAGATTTCAGGCAGAGCTCTTCATGTAAGATTTCATCTCACAGAAGGAGAAAGATACCAGAGAGGCTTTTAGTCTGATGGTTTCTAAGGGGAACAGGAACTATTAGGATAGTTTTAGCAGGTGTATTGAAAGCAGTAGCAGAGCAGTCCATTTCATAGACATACTAAGACTTGTAAAATAATCTGTCCGCATTCAGCTGTCAGGAAGATATAACAGCATTGACATGAGCTCCCATTTTAACATGAATTTTGATTGACAGAGATGTTTGTTCTGCTTAACTCTTGTGTCATATCTGTGTATAACAAGACTTTTGACTGACTGTTATACTGGTATCATTACGCTGTATCTCAGAAGAGTGCTTCTGAGACTACAAAGATATGAGGATCATTCAAGAGGATTCAAAAATCTTGCATTTCAAAATAGTCTCAACTTAAAAAAAGAAAATGGAAAGTTAATTTGTCAGCTTAATTATGTTTTAGTCCTTGTTTTGATTTGTGGCTTGAAAGATAACAGTGCAGAGGCTGGAAGTGCTAAATCTAAAGCAAGTTTTCACAGTAACCTCTAAGAGAGCTTAGTGTGACTGTGGCTATAATGGAGTTACATGGTCTTGAACAAGAGATGTTTTCTCCCTTAATACCCTTAATCATTTAGCTTTTTAATCTCATCTTTCTTAAATTTCAAAAACTGTGAAGCAAATATAGAGCAGGTGTTCCCCTTCCTGAGATATAACAAGGCCAGTACCATGAAACAACATCACTTGCTCCAGGATACATGCTTGGTGAGGAGGATCTGCCCAAGCCTCAGCAGATTTGTATCCTTTCCTCAAATACCAGAAGAAACCTGAGTCATTTCTTCCACAATATCCTGATCTTTCTGGATAACGCTTGCTCTGGCTTCCTCTCCCATGAGAAGCCAGTTGTGATCGTCTCCTGTATTGCTGGCCTTTGCATTCAACCCATTGTCTTTTCAGAATGTGCTCATTTCCTCTGTGTAATCTGAATGAAGAATTTACTAATAACTGTTTGCCACTGGTTTTTAGGCTTTGTCTCCTTTTGGCTAATGAACCACTCTATGAAAAAAACCAGCTAATTAAGGAGAGGCTTAATTTCTTGGATTTAAACTTTTTTCTTTCTTGTTAGCATATTTATTTGGTTTTGCTTTATAACTATTGGCTTCTTAATGAAATTGAGCTATCTGCATTATAGCTGGAATGGCAGAGAAAGAAGGGATATGCACAGTTTGAGGGGGAAAAAAAATGTCCGCTACTAAGGCTGTATTTCACCTTTCTTGGTTTCTCTGAATGTTGGAATTATTAAAATTCAAGTTCTTAATTTCTAGTTTTTGTAAATGTTGGTGAAAAGAAGCTGTTGTAGTAACCTACAACCTCCAAAGATTTGCAAAATGTGCAGGAAATGTAACTGAACTATTTAGATTATTCTTGCTAGTGAACCCCTATAGAAATAACATAGATTAGTTTCTATAGTACCATCCTAAACAGAGGGAACATGGTTTCCTTTACTGATTTTACCACAGAAGAATGGTGGAGTCTTGCAATAACCATGTCTGTCTTGGTTTCACCTGCTGGAAGGTAGAGATTTTGCTACCTTTCTTTTTCTGAAAACAGCAAATCGGAAGTTATTAGCACTGACAGGTGGAGAGAGTGTTCCTAGCCTGTTATTGCTAAATCTGAGGCACACCAGATAAAAAAGTTGTTAGAACCAGGCACCTATCTTATGTTATCTTGACATTCTCTGCAGGAGAAATACAAATGCTGCAAAAGCCCCTACAAACTGGGGAAAAAAATGTTCCAATCCAGTCTTCAATTTTAATAACTACAGTGAAAAATATTTCCAAAATACAACACAACCACATTTTTGTTCCCATTGTGAATATAAAAATGATAGCTTTTTTTTTTTAAGCTGAACACAACTTTCAGCAAAAACAGGAAATACAAGAAACTCTCAGAGTTGCATCCTGAGACTGCCTTCCTGCCCCCTTAGTGTCCACAAAACGTGGGATATTCTGAAAGGTTGTCTCGTAGATTTGGGGGTGAAACCATCATTGAGAAACCGTCTCAATTATATGCATTTTTAAAAATTACTGTTTCACTCTGTCCAGTATTCATTGACTGTAATGTCTGTGGTTTCTGAAGACAGTACCCTCACTGGAACTCTCAAACTTTTGCCAGCTGTGAGTGAGGACTGGAACAGGTTTGAAGAGCTGGGAGAAAGTCAGACAACTCAGAGAGACAATAACAAATGCTAAATGGCTGCATGTTAAACCATGTCTCGTAAGCTGACTCTTTTCTTCTCCTAAACACTTTCTCCTATATGTGTCTCAGGTCCAAAGACCACAGTAACCAGTTACAACATGCACATGGGAGAAAGAGCTTCATTCTAGCTACTGCTCCAAAAGTACTGACTCATTTAGTAAAATCACTCTCATCTTAAAGTATTTCTGTAGTCAATGGCACAGATTTTTGTGGAATCTGTCTCAAAAGCAAGATTTCTGCTGGCTGTAATGGAAATTGTGGTGAAGAGAGGGAAGTTGACATCAGTGTTGCTGCTCAGAAGAGCTATTGTATTCAAAAGGTTCTGATGTCCACATAAATTTGTATCTCTGAAGTTACACTTGACTGAAATAATTTCATAAATCAATTTGGTATTTTCACCTGATGAGCATGTATTTCACTTATCTGCAAATGTCATCTACCCATTAACTTTAGAATAACAGAGCATATTTCTGCTTTCTAGTTAATGATGTCGTTTTAACAACATATTATAGCATAATTATTTAGTTTGTGATCTAAATTATTTATGTAGAGTAGATAAGTAGCAAGACACATGGTTGTGTTTCCTGAGGAACTCTTGTCCCTGTTTTAATTGCTTCTCCTCATTTTTAATTACATCTCTTTTCTGGATTTTCATGGCAGTTACATTAATCTTGTTCCTTTCCATCTCATTTTCTCATCATACAATAAAAATGCTTTTCTTTGAAGAAGTTGTTTAATGACTCTAAGGCTTACTGTTTGTCATATGTCCAGCAATCACACAATTGGCAATGTGTGTCTGTGTGATGCAGATGCTGCTGAAGATAAATGGTCCATATGCTGGAAGAGTCATTTTTACAGATGGCAGCACCACATCCATTAAGTGTCAGTGCTGATTTTTCACTTTCTTGGATTTAGACTGTCTCATAATTTAGTGGTTTTAGATCTGATCCTTTTCCTATATTTCCCATGATCCTGTCTCTTCTTAATCCTTTACTAATTCATTGGACATTTAAAATTAATATTCACAGGACTTTCTTGTCCTGGGTGTTTTCATTTGATACATTAATTTGATACATTAATTTTATATCTTATTCATGAATCGCAATCCCTACTAGTAAAAGAAACATGGTAAGACTGTAACACCCCTTCTGTTTCATAATTAGTGTTGTTGCCAATTTATTTTAACAATAGCATTTGTTTGGTAGATTTTATCAGTGGTTCTACACATTTACAAATTGTTATTTCCATTGTAGCAATCTGTCGAGGCTGTTACCAAAATATCTTCTTACCTTGTGTAAATATTTGTGTGACACTACAGAAGGACAAAAATACAAAGAAAGGTGAGAACTGTGAGGAAGGTAATAACAAAGAAACGAATCTGATGCAGTGAGAGACTGAAAGCCAAGGAAATATTTCAGAGAAAAAGGCATTGGTTTATCATAATTGGCATTTTGATTGGACTGAGAAAGAGCTGTGAAAAGCAAAGCCCAAGAGATCAGGCCATTCAGTTTGAAGTTTCAGGGTGTGGGGAAGAGTTTCACAGAATGATCTTTTTTTAGCTATATACAAATAATTTTTCTCATACTCCTGACACTGGCAGAGAAGTGGGACATTCAGAAAGGCAGAATGCTGTCTCTTTTTTTCCAGTAGTGCCTAAAGCTGCTCTTGAATAATTTGATTTTCTAACTTTAGCAGAATTGTCTCCAGTGTTGCTATCTTCAGGTCCTTCCCTACTGCCTTTTGTGTTGAGTCAGTGGGTGCACTGAGAAGTACTGTGAAGATGAGCCATGAAGAATTTCCCCTTCTCTTGACTAAAATTCTACAAAAGTGGTATCTACACACAAGTCATGTTATTCATCTTTGGTGTAAACCCATTACAGTGCAGATATGTTTGCAAAAACTTTTTGTGTTTTAGTTTAATTCAGGTTTTTATAGTATTCATACTTCTGGGGTTTTTTTTATTCCAGTGCTGATTTATCCAGTAATAGCATCAAGATGTATCTGTATCAAAAAAGAATATAATGACTAGCTAGTAATTTGAATCAAAAAGGCTTTCTTTTTTTTCATGAAATGCAGAAGAGAAAAGTGGTCCTCAGATCCTCATGCAGTGTATACTCCAGGACATTAAATATTCTCAAATTGGGCTTTGTGACCATCAGACCAACAGTTCACAATCGGGCAAGGGAAAGGCAGGAAATAATCTTATTTAAAAATAATAGAAGTGCTCTAATAATGCAGCTGTGGAGAAAGAAGGCTTCAGAAGCACACTCAAAGCAAATCAATGCTGAATTTTGACAAGGAGAAGCTACTCTGAAGAGAACTTGTGCTAAGAGAGAATTATCTTGTTATTAGATCTCATTTCTAACTGAAGATGGATTCAAAACCTTGGATCTAAACAATCTTAAATTACTCTGGTTCTAGAAATCAAAATCCACCATTTGGAATTCTGCCAAACCAAATGATGAATGTGAACAGTTACATTAATCTTTACTTCTCCACAATAGGAATGAAGCCTTGGGAGAAAAATAATTTGTATGTATGTAGGAGGAAGAAGGAAAGAATTTATGTATGCCAAAGAGCACTCATGCATTCTTAAAAGAAAGGGAACATACTTTTACTAATGTATCTTCCAAAATAAGTTTTTCTTTCCAGGTTATATGCCAGTGTTTTCTGATTTTAGATGTGATAACCTTGATTATTAGAATTCACAGGATTTCCTCTCCACAAAGTTAATATGCTATTAAATAGAGACTACTAAATGTTCAATGAACACAAATTAACCATTAAACAACTTAGAGCCTTGCAAAGATGTATTATAACACAATAATGTATCAATACAACAACATAATCAAGTACACAGGTTGCCAATAAAGTGTGTGCCTTTTTCCCCATCTTAAGTCTTGTCTGGATGGGTTGCCAGGATATGTAAGACATGTGTTTAATCTCCCCAGATAGAGAAAAGCCTACAATTCAGGTGACTTATTTTCAGGAGGAGTACTGACTATCCAGCTACCCTTCCCCATCCTCTCCAGTCTGCACTTGATAAGAAAAAAGCATGAGAGAGACTGAACCACTGCATTCTTTCAAAGACATTTTTAGGTGCCTAGTCTCTGGGGAGGATTGGGATGCTAAACAGATGGAAGCGTTTACCCACAACCAATGGGTTCTTTCCAGTCTCTGGAAAGAACTGGGTTGCAGATATTTTTCCCCTTGCTCTTTGCTTTCCCTGTTTGCTAGCAGAATTTCTCCATCCTCAGGATCCTGCTTGTTTGGCTTGTCTTTATGAGGCACTGGCTAGGGTGCTTGGACAGAAGATTTTGCTTCTCAGTGGGGGACCTAGCCCTGAAAACCTGCATTCTGCAGCCCCAGCAGAAGTGATCTTAAAGGTCAACTTTAAATAACTCTTCCCTACCACGTTCCCCCCTGCCCAGAGATGGAGTCACATGGGGAAGTGTAAACGTCTGCCCTAATAGCGAAGTGTCTGAGTCTTTTTGGAGGTCTGGCTTCAACAGTAATACATAAAACGTTTCTTTAGTGAGTGTGAATCCTACCCAGTCTTAATCAAAGTAACACACTGTTAAAAATTTTTTTTACAATTACCACCAAGATAGGATTGAATCAGTAACACCCAAGGTATGTATTAAGCCTGATTTTCTATGTGATGCAGTAATGACTGCAACTTGTCACAAGAAAATGGTCATTTGCAAAGTGGACACCTAACCAGTTGAACTAGTCTAGAATATCTTTTCCTATTACATAGTATTTCTGTACTGTAAAGTCCTCAGGTCCATAACTGGCATTTAAATACATTGTGTGGGGAGACAGTTAAAAAGAATTGACTGTCTTAATACAACTTATGTGTAATACACAGTGGAGAAAGATTCATAACCTAAAAAGTGGCAGTTAAAAGATAAGCTTCTGTCCAACTGTTAATTAGGCATTGTAGGGGAAAAAGGTATCTTACAGGTGTGAACTTCCATTCTTGGTTAAAGCCTATTGTTGCTGTCTCCACAGCAATTAGGATATAAAATGCTCCTTTGAGATATTTATTAAATAAATAATATTAAATACAACTGAGAAACAAAGTCACAATAGCTGGGGCTAGAATAGCTGGGTATTAAAAGTTGCTGTGAATGTGGATCTGAATTTTCTCCCACATTGTCTTGACTTTCAAGTGAAATTAGGAATAGCATTATCTCTGTCCCAGTACCTGCCAATCTGTCATTCTCTGTCTCCTTTAATAATGCTTGAAACTGCCAGCTACTTTCAGCCAAACTTCTGGACAGAGGTGTAGAGGGCTCTGCAATATTAAATTCCTCCAAACTGCAGGAAAACAGGCTGCTGAGAACAGGAGGAAGAGTCAAATTGGCATCCTGCTGTTGGGGACCCCGCAGAGTGAGATCAATTATGCTATCAGAAACCAAAGATTCCCCAGGAGAGAGACACTATGAACACTCCAGCCACAGGAAAGCTTAGAGCAGAACTTGCACTTTATCAGACATTAAATAATCCAAGTAAATGTCACATAAAACCAGACTTAATTTCTGCTCTTAGAATTATTTGTTTAGATATTGAACTGTGACTGTAACAACAAATCAATGAGAGTTGTCTGTCCTGCTCTGTTCTCCGTATGCAGTGGGACGGAAGTGCTAGGAGTTGTTTGTGTGTGTGTGGCTGGATTGGCTTCCATCCTTACATTTAACTGGCTTTTTTCTTTTCTATTGGAAAACTGAGTCACAATAAATAGAAGATCCACAGAAAAGGTTTTTCAAGCAGAACTGCCCAGCAGATCCTTCAAAATATTTGTAAGAATCCAGCAGAGAGATCATTAAGTCCATGTGAGAAATAAATATTAGTATCTAATAGAAATAAATAGTATAAAAAGAATGCCTCCCATGAATGATATTTGAAATAAAATTATAATATTAAAAAACCTCAAGACTTCCATAGGACTTTTCATAAAAATTAATGGTTTTCAACTGGTTTTGTTGCAACCTCAACAAAAGTATCAATGTTTATTAAACAGCATTTCAGTGACTAATTTCAAGCCAGCCTTTTCCAAAAGGGTGAAGAATTTTGAGATAGATTTCTTCTTGTGCTTCAGTGTATTGCCCAGTTCTTTCAATGTGCCATGCATATCACAAATTTGCTAAAACAAATAGAAGATAACCTATCTGTTGGCCAGGAAATCATAACATGTAAGTGCTCTAGTAGGAGCACTGGTGAAAGCACAGAGCTGTGAAATGTCTGACACAAGTCTACAGGCAAAGCTCTGTGCAGTGGAATAAGATCTACAAAACTGGAGGGTTTGATTCACATTTCCCATTCTTGAAACTCTGGTTTTGCTTTTAAAGTTAATGAATCTTGGATTAACTTATTTGGATGAAAATGATGGTTGTTAAGTTTTGCCCTTAACCCGTATTACTGAGGTGCTCTGGAGTGAGGTTGATGCCAAATGTAAGTCTCATAGAATATGCAGAATAGGTCTTTCTGTTTATTTGAATCCATTTCTGCAAGTCTTGCGCAGCTTTCGACACAAAAGCTCTGCTCTGTTTTGAACTCCCATTCTGTGCTGCTATGCGCTCAGTTTCCTATAGGGAATTGGCTGCAAGAAAACAAGATATTGTGTTTACTGATGAATGCTCTTTGCTACCATAGTGCAGCTGACTAAATTACAGCATTTCATTATCAAAATGAATGCAGATGGGCCAGATTTGGTTGACTGTTACAGCAAAAGTGATAGTCTGCTCACTTGATTGTGCAGCCAACTGGTTTGTCTGTGCAGTTATGGCAATCTTGTGGGAAAATATTAGCTAGAAATGTTCCTGTTGTTGTTTGAGAACTGATCAAAGCTCTGCATGTTCGTGACTGACTTAATGAACAATGGACTGATGGAAATATGTAGATAGGGGCTCTAAGTATTGTTGTGTCATGGTAAAAATACAGAGGAAGCAGAGCAAGATGAAAATAGCCTACAGTCCTAGAGGGATATTTGATGTAATTATGTACAGTGCATTAAATCATTGTCTTATAACTTCATTAATTCTTCAAGGGAAAGAAATGTTAAAGTAAAGCACATAGTGAATGCTCATCAAGCTTGAAAAGCCATTGAAGGGATTTTTGAGTCTTTCAATTATTTTCAGTGGAAAACACATTCCATTTTATATACCATTAAAGATGACAACAGCTAGGGTATTATTCTACTGCCTGAAATGAGCTGCACTTCAGATCAAGTTTCTGGTCTGGGGTTTGCATTTTGGGTGCCTTTGGCTGATTACCAAAAATCCACATGTGAAGCTTCCACTGACTTCTGTTTAAGAAACTGAGGTACTGCCTATTCAATGAAGCCTTGATGGGAACCTGTGTTGCGCAGGGGATGTAAGAATGACAGGGAAGGATCTCTGTGCTGCTCAGGGTGAGATCCTGCTGGGCTCAGCAAGGCTTTTTGGGCACCTCCTGCCTTGCAAGCTCCTTAGAGGTCTATTGTGGAATTTAACCTAAGCTGCACCATTTTAAAAAGCTTACTTTCAGCTCAGTCTTATCCCTTTTCAGTAGTGATAGCATGCTCAGGAAGATAAGACAAGGGTGTTGTGCTTTGATACAGCACTAAATAATATGACTTAAACATGATTTACTGTGAAACTCGGTGTTCCAGTCCAAAACACCTAACCTGCTCTGTGCTTAAGATCATCAGTCAGCCTCTAAAGTTCACCATATTCTCATCTCTCACATTTTAGATATGAGCTTTATCTCCAGGAAATACCCCTAGAAACCATTCTTCTCCTATTTCCTCCAGCCCAAACGTGTAAAGTTTGAACTCAGGAAATCAAAAAGGGAGGAGAATTCATAACTTCTCTAATATGGGTTAAACTAGGAAAATTATTACTTTATTTTTCTGTTCCAGCCTGGGTCTATTTTCAGTCCTGCCTGGACATGCTGAGAAAGCTGAAGTCAGAAAACTAGGTACTGAGTAGCCAAGCAGGGCAAATTTCTTTCTTCATCCTTACCTGTCATTTCTCTTTTACTGGCAGTTTCTAAACTTCTCACACTGTGGCTTCCCAGGCTGCTCAGTTTGCTGGTAGATGTCTGTAAGGCAGATAGATTATCCATAAACTTTTCATTACAGTCTTCATGCAGCCATTCACACTGGTGAGCTGTCTGTGTGCTACACCATTACCACCAGCGTTGTCTTGTCCTTCCTTTCTGTCTATCTTTCTACTTGCTTTCATTTCAGCCTGCAAGGTTCCTGGGGCAGAGGCCACCTTTTCATTCAGTGTTTGTACTCACAGAAGCTTTGTGGTGCTGCAAATAAATAAAGGAGAATCAGGTGTGCTATTTTAGAGGGTGAATCCTATTGAATTTCAACAGTGCATATAATTCTAACATTAAACTATTGTTACAAGTGGTTCTAGATGAGGAAAAAGCACATATTTTTTTATGTCAAGCGCTTGTAAGCCCATGCTATCTTCCAGGGTCGCTTTCTGCAAGGCCTTCAGTCTTGCAAGAGAAGCAGGAGAGACCAATAAAGACAGCATCTAAAAACACTGTTCACAAGAAGTTTCCCTGTGTTAACAACATTCTTAAAATCACGATTCTTATAAATATTTTGAGGGCAAGAAAAAGGAAAGGCTACATTGCAATGATGTTGCTATACGTAAACATCAAATTCTGCTTTCTAAAACCTTTTTCACCTGCATAATTTCAGAGAAAAAGCTTGAAAACATGACTTAGATAGGTGAAAACATTGGTACTTTTGTAGTTCTTCTTACTTTCTTTCTGGGTTGGTTGAAAACCAACCTCATGAAGCTCTGTGGAACCCAAGTTCCCTGTTTTGGTGCACTTGAAATCATCAAACTTAGCTTCCTGTCAGGAATAACGACAGCCTGCAGCACTCCTCATCCAGCACCATGAGAAATGAGGATCCAGGGCAGGCTGCAAAACAGTTGGACAGACACTTATCAGCATTCTGGTCCCCGGCCAGCTCCTCCTGACGTTGTCTTTTTATATGAGTAATACGCAGAGTACATTTCTGGAAATTAGCCCTCTGAAAGTGATGTCTTTAAGTTGCAACGCTCCTGAGACTTTTTCTGCTTGCTAATATTGTTGCAGCATTCCTTCTAGCAGCTACCACCTTGCCTTTATTGCATTTCCCCTTCTTGTTTCCAAATAAATAATACCACTTCAGCTTGGAGGAACAGTGCTCTCATCCACCTCTTTCCTGGTTATACTCCACCCTTATACTGGAACTGAGCAGTAAAGGTGACATTTGTCATACACAGGAGGAACACATCATGCTGCAGATTTGATGAATTGGTCCACTCCCCTTACTACCTCAAATGACTGCTTTTCCTTTTGCTAGCTTGTCCCCACACAACACAAATGTCTCCTGCAGCACAATTCTTTTCTTTTGTTCACTGTCACTGCTGAAAATTGCTGGATTGTTCAGGAGAGCCTGGGCTGCTTGATTAGTTAGGATAACCATGGCTACAAGAAAATGTTAAGTGCTAATAAACCTAACCGTAGGTCTCTGCTCCAGAACTGAAGTCAGCTGGCACCAGTCAGAAGCAGTTCAGAAATTAAATGGCAAGGCAGGTATTTCACTGTCAGATTCACAGAATCACAAAACTGCTCAGGTTGGAAGGGAACTCTGGAGTTCGCTGGGTTAACCCCATTGCTCAAACTAGGGTCAGCTACAGCAGGTTTCACTCTTCATGTAGTTCAGTTCATCTGGCACTAATCATTCTAATGCAATTCTTTTGTTTGTTTTCCCATTTTCCTCTGAAATAGGGCCTAGGCATGTTTTCCAATGAACATACACGTGTGATGTTTATCCTGTTTTTGCAACTATTGATATAAGATAAATTGAAAAGTGTTGCCTTCATGGAAATTCACAAAGAACACATCACATCTGAGTCATCATTTCTGTGTTGCTAGGCCAAAGGCAGCAAGTTCTAGTCCTCATTTGTCAAAAAGGCTCCTATCACCTAGAGTATCCTAAAATTCTGCATTTGCACAGAGCTCCTGTCATGGGTAACTTATGTGCATATCAAAGTTCTCAGAGCACCACAGGTACTTTTTACATAGATATATGGATAAAATGTCGTATTGGAAGACATAAGTATTCACATAATCCATGAGGAAATTTCTTCTTCAATGATGCATTTTCCTTCTGCTTCAACTCCCTGCTGCAACTTTTTTTCTTGAAATGCAAGCTATTAAAATAAGATTAAAAGCCATAAACTATATTCCATTTTCTCATTTTTTGAAAATGGTGGTACTACTTTTTTTTGTCCCTGTAAGAAAAAAATCCTGCTTAGAAATCCACTGAAACTTAGAAATACCTTGTAAAAAATCCTGGCCTATTGAAATAGGGTTTATAATAGTGATGTCTGAAACTACAGACAGTTCTAATAAGCTCAGTAGATGGTGACATGTATTGTTCATACATTGTGCTATGTGCAGCATGAGAAGGTGGAAGGTTAGTTTTCTGTCATAACTAAGCACCAAGGGATGCTATGATCAAATGAATTATTGCTGGTGTTGAAACCGGGTGGTCTCTATGATAAACTCTGCTATGAACTTCTGAAAAAATCAGTGAACCTTTTTTACTGTAATTGGAAAACACATGTTGAGTGGTTCACTTCAGTAGATAGCTTTAGAATGCATCCACCCTATTTAGTAAAGTGCTCATTATCGTAATGTCTGAGCACCGGAATTTCAGTATTACTGGGGTTTGATTTCTTCTTCTCCTGACTTTTTCTTGTAAGACACTCTGTTTTACAGATACAGCTCACTTGGTCTTACTGGCCTGTCTAAATAGTATCCTACCTGTACTTTTGAAATTAAAGGACAACGATTTCAGTGCTTATATATGCATACCAAGCATTTCATGGTTTTTTGTATGTGGTGGCAATTTATCGGCTCCTGGGCAAAAAATCCAATGCATGTAAATTGTATTACTTTGCTGTATATGCTCAGATCCAGTAGTTTGGGCTTTATTTAATAGGTCCAACTTAGCTTCCTGTGCATATAACATAAAATTGTTGCATACATCCCCAGAGGCATGGGCAAATGTCCAAAAGTGATTAGGCTGTGTACAGTGTGTAAAAATAAACACTGTTCTACAGTGGGAAGAGAATGGTAATTGGCAAGTTTGCATTGTCCTTATAGAAGGGTTAGGCCATTTGTTCCCTTTGGATGTTGTGGTTATTACCTCACTAATTGTAGTTCATATGTATTTCCTCTGTGCATTACCTTCTAGTTTTGACTATTGTATATTCCATGTGCCTTTTTTCACTGTCGGCAACAAAAATGGCCTCAAAAACCAGCTAGCTCTCCATGTCAGGATGTGAGGATATCACTACTTTGAAGCTGAATTTATTTCATAACAGAGTCTATATTTTAACTTTTATTTTGCTTTTACTATGGGAAGAAAGTATATTTTATTCTTTTTCCTCTCCTTTCAGTGTAAAAACGTGGTGGTGGTCCAAGACAGGGAATGCAAACAAGAAAGATGCACTTTTATAGACAGACGATGAGTGTTTGTCAATAGTAATCAAAACACATAGGGTTTTGTTGTCTAAATAGAACTGATGCTTTCTGAGTACTAAATGTAATATTAAAGTATTCAATATGAATATTTGTCTCTGATGAAAGCAACCTCATTTTTCTTATTTGCAAATATTTTGTGAAATGATCCATTTTTTGGTGAAATGTTTGGTATCAAGTCTTTGGCTATTAGACTGGATGAGCAATTTTCAGCCTGTATTTGCTCAGAACTGGTTTGGTTCACTTACGAACTGACCATGGAACATGGGTAGTTACTCAAATCCCGCAGTGTCCTCTTCTGTTTTGTCACTGGATGCTTATTTAAAACAAACAAAAGCAATGGGTAGGAGAATAGAGAGCAACAAATAATAGGCAGTCTTTTTCATGCACAGCTTTCTGAGTAAAAAGTTTCTAAACAGCATAAGCATGGCTCCATGTAAGCAATTTAGAACTTGAAAAATAAATTAGAAAACTTTGTTTGCAACAACTAAACACATTTAGTAACATGATTTACACTTTTGATATGATGAGTTGGGATTGTTTAGCCTGGAGAAGAGAAGGCTCCAGGGAGACCTTACTGTGGCCTTTCAATACTTCAAGGGAGCTTAAAAGAAAGATGGAGAAAGGCTTTTTACTAGGGTCTGTAGTGATAGGACAAGGACCAGCAGTTTTAAACTAATAAAGGGTAAATTTGTACTAGGTATAAGGAAGAAATTCTTTACTGTAAGAGTGATGAGACACTGGAACAGGTTGCCCAGGGAAATTGTGGATGCCCCATCCCTGGTAGTGTTCAAGGTCGAATTAGATGAGATTTTGAGCAACCTGATGTAGTGAAAGATGTCCCTCTCCATGGAAGAGGGATTGAAACTGGATGATCTTCAAAGGGCCCTTCCAACCCAAACCTTTCTGTGATTTTTGTTTGGCCATTTGTTTCCTACTGCAAGAAGGACATGCAAATGAATCAAATTTAAACTTCTACATTTACTTTTGTTATAGTAATTAATAACATATTTAACATACTCGTGTGATGGCAATTGAGCAAGCTGTCTAATTTTTATAAGTCTTAGTCTGCTAAATTACTTACACTAACCCACCATTTCACAGCTTTTAGCACATCCCAATTGCAAAATAAGACATTCAGCTTAGACCACCTCTACCCTGTGCATTAAAACGTCGCTGTAATGCAGTGCATAAAGTGGGGTGGAACTGGGAGCAGGCATCGGAACTGAGAAGTTCCTTTCCAGAAGAATGCCAATGTCACATTGTTAATTTTCCTCTTCCCTGTTTTCCTTCAGTGCTAGAAATGTGACATTACTTCATATTTAGTGGCCTCACTTCAGCAGGCAGAACAGAGAGTGCTTCAGTTTGGCTTATTTCACAAAGAGAGGATGAACAGTTTCCTGGGAGGCTGAAGATGTACTTTTGAATCTTCTCAAGCTGAAGAAGGACTTCAGCTGCCCTGGTGAAGTGCTGTAATCACTTCACTGTTATACAATAACATTGGCACTCAGGTTATTTCCTCTTTTCAAAGGGGGGTACTTTGTGGTGAATGCAATTCTGACACGGACACAATGTAGCTGGCAGATTCTGAGCAAACCCTTCTTGATCCAACGCGTCACCAGACTGAGGTGTGCCATACCCAACATGTCAGTGTCACTTGGCTTTAAATGTCATGCAGCCAAACAGGGCGCTGTTCCTCTATGAATGTAGTAAAATTTAGGTGTCTGACCCAAGTGGTTTACTTAAGAAAATATAGCAGGACTCCTAGCTGGCTATGTGAGGTTTCTGAGTGTCAATCTCATGGACATAGATGTCTGAAATATTATTTAGATAGAATTATACAAATCTATTTTTATCTGGCCTTGAATTCTTAGCTGTCTTTTAGATAACAATTGGTCCCATGTCCATACCATATCTTGTATTTGTTTGCAGCAGGCTATAGTCCTGTATAGGCTGTCATTTTTTACTTTCTCTTGGCTAAAATAACTTGTGAAAGTGGCATCCTCGTACTCAGGAGGAGCAAGTGAACCACACAGTAAACTGCAAGGATCTTGAGGTCTTCCTTTGAGGATGCAATGGAGCAACAAATACTGTTGGCATAGGGGATAGTAATGAAATGCAGCAGGGAAGAGAAAGCAAACAGGAAAAAAAATTAATTTTGCCTCTTGTTTTTCTCAGTATTCTGAACAAAGAATGCAGACTTAAATATCAGAAGCAAACAGGGTAACAAAAACCAGCCAAACAAAAAACACCTGCAAATATATACACACAGTCCTCTGTGCACCCCAAAAAGGAGTATTCAGGGAATTTAATTTTAGAAAGGAAAATTAGCTTGGATAATTACCTGACTCTTCTAAGGAACCTTTGCTCTTAGCTAAGACTCAGCATGAGTGCTTTATTTGGCCTACAGAAAATGTCAGGTAATTTGAGTTATCTTGGCTTTCAGTTACAAAGAACCTAGCTAATTTAATGTACTTTGCATTTGCTAAGGCCATGCAGATGGATAGCTAACACAGATTGGCTGGCATAGGGTAACTTTTCACTTTGTGTGGCTAAATAACTTTTAGTCAGAATTTACTGGTTTTCTCTGGTTTTCATAATATAACTTTTTTATTTTTAAAGGAAGTCAAGACAGGTTTGTAATATAACATTTTAGACTTTCGGGGGGGGGTCTTAATGCTTTTTGATGCCATTTTACATATATTCCTCCATAATCTGCTTACATAAACAAGGCATTTATGAACTACATGAATAGAAACAGCTATAAAAATTTTTGGCGTACACACAGATTAGATCATTTAGCTTGTAATAAAAGGAAAATATTTTCAGCGTTACAGCTGATGTTTTCTGTTTGATGGAAAATTATAACTTTCATTTAGATTTTACATCAGCAGTGTATGTTAAAACTCCCTCTGACAATTATCCCTTTATATCCTAAATCTACCTGCTAGAAGTGCCATAACATAGTGGCACTGAACTTAGTATAACCCTTTAATAACATCTACCAAAAGAAAGGCTGATTTGCTAGGTGTCGTAACAAGGGAATGCAAAATGGCAGACAGTTAATGTAATGAAGATCTTTGCCTCCCAGGTGTTTATATATTTCCTATCACATTAGGATAATGTTAACTGAACACGGGATGCTACTGCAAAACAAGTCATCACTGCTGCAGTTATCCATGCTCAGCTAGCACCTTAACTGTCGGGACAAAGTAACTAGTTACATTCACTGGTTTTGTTTCTAATACGCAAAAATCCCCTTAAGGACTCAATTAAATAAAATATGTTTTTTAGAATTTTAATCTCTAAATTTGAAGTAAAATTGTGATTTTCAGTAAAGTAAAAGCAAACAAACATCTTGGATATAGAATAATTCGGTGTCTTCAGAGCAGTCCAGGCAAAATCTGAGAGCAAAATAACTTTGCAAGTAGGATGTCAATCTGGCATCTTTTCCTCACCAAGAGGAGCCCCCAGTAGGACTAAGCAAACTTTTTCTTTTCTGTCTTCACATGTTTTCTTTCCTGTGGATGATGAGCTCATCACTGGTCCAGCAGCTGGTAACACCCAGGAATTAACCCCTCCTCGCTGCTTTCCAGCCCTGTGGGGAGCGAGCTCAGCAGTTGCTGCTCAGCTTGCTTGCTCGCTGGCTGTTCCCCCATGCTGCTTCCCAGCAGCGAGCAGGCGGATGCACAGCCAGCATGGAGCTAGGCACGGAAGAAAGCCTGATGGTGTTGGGGTTTGTAAGGATGTTTCTAAGTGAAGCTGTCCTTAAAAATCCACTTCCCCATGGTCATTGCCTAAGCTGCTTATTTCTGTAGCTGACCATGCTGAGGTTTGTTGGACTGTGCTCAGTCAGGTCCAGAGCAGGGAGGCATCTTTCCATGGTTTTCCTAGGGAGGTAGCACAGAGCCCCAAAACACAGGTTCAGTTTCTCTGAAGAGAAAGGAATGACTCCTGTTGAATTTAGTCACTCTGGATCCAGACTCTGACTCCTGACACTGTATTTAGTACCTACTAGAGGGGAGACAGAGGGGACAGTGGCTGCATCAGCTGTTCCAAGTTAAGCTACCTGTAATAAGGAGCCAGCACTACTGCATTCAGCAGTATCGAATAATGCACTGTTACCACTTCCAACCAAGCCAAAAGCCAAGATCTCTTATGTTTTGCTTTTTATGAGAAACTGGTAATTGCTAGTTACAAGGTAGTGAAAGTCATATTATCCTGAAAGAAACTTCCAGAAATGTTTTCTCTGATGCAACTATCAACCCTCTTCAGCATCACCTGTGCAGTGACTCATTTGTGTATCTGCCGGTTACACAGCAGTATGGCTCAGGCAGTCCTGACATGTCCTTCTCTCTCTGAACTTTAAAGCAGCCTCTTGTTTTTCCACCTGAGCTATCACTCACCCACCCACAAATCAAATTCCCTTCCAAAACAATAATTAGCAGGGTTCCTCTGTTCAAATCTGTTGTGGTTTAGGGCTGGGCTGGCAGCGAAATGATGAACAGGCACTCTCTATTAACACCTCTCTCCTCCCCAGAAGGGGAAGAGGAATAAGGGAGAGAGACTTATGGGTTGGAAAAGAAAACTAACAGATTTAGTAAAACAACAACAATAATACGAAAGGTTAATAATGTAAAGAGAAAAATAATGAAATATATACAATACCAATATAATTTCCTTCTACACCCCCCACCCCCCAGTGATGATTATGTCACCAGAGGCTCTGTGGAGCAGGGCACTGGAAAAACCCAACCTGGACTAAGCAGCAGTGGGAGCAGGATTCAGGAACTATTTTCAGGAACAGATGGATCAGAATTGAAGGCAGATGAACTAGCAGGGTTCTGCTCAGACTTCGGCCATGGCAGAAGAAGCAACAGAGATGAGGAAAAAGAGAGCTTGACCCTTGTGGTCCCTCAGCTTTATACTGAGTATGACATATGTGGGATGGAATACCTTGTTGGTCTGTTTTGGGTCATCTCTCCTGTCCATTGCTCCCCACAGCTGCCATACTTCATGAAACCCCAACACGGCACCCATGATGTGGCAGTGGCCTTGGTCTCCATAGGCAAAAGTATAAGTGAGAGCTATATTTATATACTGTACCTAATAGTAACTCTAAACATCAAACACTATCAGTTGTACAAATGAACAGTGTCTGGAAAAACATGCCAGTAGTTTCAGGAAGTACATGCTCTTAGAAAAGACTTAACTGAAAAAGTAAAATTGAAGGGAGAGAATTAGTTCTATTTAGCTCAAACCAGGACAAAATCATATGAGAAGCTTTTGGGTAGAACTACAGGCTCAAACGTACGTCCTTTATCACTATCATATATAAAGAGCAGCGACTTAGACCTGTGAATTTAAAGCAGTGTGAATTGCATCTTTATTCATTGAGGAAAATATAGACTGGCTCATTTTTTTGAATGTCTAGATAATGTACCTACTCTAATAGCACCCAGTGATACGTTTTTAATGTTGGCATCTGCCTGTACCAAGAAAGAACTTAGCAAGCACATAAAAAAAGACATCAGGTTCTGCCAAAATTAATTCTGTAAGCTGTACCATATGGTCTAAGATAAAATCTAATATTGGAAATACCAGTTGTTTCATTGCTAGCTTGAATGCACTGGGGAAAATAAAATATCCACTGTGAAGGATTCATAATTTTACTTCATCTCTTCTGATTTTATTGCAAAGAATGTCAGTGCTACCCTTTCTGATCATCCAGCTACTCAGGAGCTCCTTGGCAGATGTAATACTCCTGTTCTTTTGCAGTTTAATTTTAACGATCAGACTTTTCCCTTTTCCCTGGACTATCACAGCCCTCAAGCAATTAATGCTGTCAGAAGGAAAAGTAACTTGTCAGATAACTGAGCAGAATTTATCATGCTAAATAATTTCTCCAGTAAAAATGGTTTTATAAGGATCTCTGGATCCCTTCTGAGTGACACAAAGATTTTATATTCCCAAGTCTACTTTGCTAAACAAATTTACTTGAAAGTTTAGTCAAGTCTCAAAAAACCAAAGAAACTGTATATTAGCTGATGCCTTTTATTCTCAATATTAAATAAATCCATGATATAAACAATGGGTGTTTCCATTATATATAAAGATAAAAATATGGCTTTGTATATATATTAAATATGTGTGTGTGTATGTGTGTATGTAGATGGCATTTCACAAAACAAAGCTATTTAAACACATCTTAGCTACCTATGAGTTCCTATATGGCTAAGGCATTCTGGAAAATTCTAACTGAATTTCAGCCGCAAAAAACTGATACTCTACTCTAGATGCCTGTGAATCAGTATATCAGTTTGCAGATCAGCTTGCATAGCTTTATGAAGAAACGAAGGAGAAACGTTAAGAATTTTTTTTAAATGTGATCCTTTTCCTCCTTAGTTTGAGCATGTTATGTAAGACTTAAAATTTTAGGTATCAAATCTGCAGCAAACTGGGATCCAGCATCACTGCCAATATTTACCATCTTTTATTAGCAAAGTTGTTCAAACTAGTCAGTTCAGAAAGTGCTAGAGCTGTCATTATAACTCTTACCTCTATTTTTATCTTGATGTGATTCAAATGCAACAGAAACATGTTCTTAGAAGATTGACATGCTGTCACTCTACCTGAGTAGTTTTAAAAGCTATTTACTGGTTCCAAAAAGATGCAAATAATTTGATCTGGTCCACTACAAGGGTTGATTAAATATACTTATGCAAATTGTGGGATTTGGGCTTCTACTTCTTTTTTTTTTTTAATTTCTAAGGCAATCAAGATGATAATCACCTACTGCTGTAATTCTCTGTAAATTAAGAATGAGATGAAAAATGTTCATAACTCGTTCATGCCTACTGAGGAGCTTTCTTTGAAATGCTATTTGCTATTGATTAAAAAGCAATAGCAGGTAACTGTTTGGAGAGGTAATCTGCTTTTCAGTCAGTGTCAGGGGGTGCATGGTACCAATTTTATTCAAGTGACCTTTCAAAGCTTGGGACAGCAGTGTTTCCAAGTGTCTCCCTTGAGCTGCATGGAAGAGATGAGAGTTGGAAAGGGTAATACTTTGGGCTACTTTTTAGCAACATTGCCAATATATGTGTCAGTACAGCTCTGTGTTGAAGCTAATAAGCCGGAGCTGTGAACAGCTGAATTTCTCTGAGATGGCAGCATATGAGACAAAAATAGCTTGGAAAGTGCTTATGTAAAATATCAGAGTTTCTAATGTCCTTTAATGGCTCTACGTAGGCAGCATGTTATCAGGCACAATTATCCAATGATTTAGATTAGACCTGGTGGGTGCAGGGGAAACGAACTGTTTGCATACTTACCTACATCCATACACACATGTGCACCAACACAGGCAGATGCACTGCCACAACTTTATTCCACCAAAACCTGAAATGTTTAGTGACCATTTACAAAATTTGTAAGCTTTTTACAAAAAAGGCTACTAAAACATCTCACTCACAAGTAAAAAATTTTTTCCTTCGGCTGTGTTGCAGTGTTGGTTTTAATAAAGTTACAGTCCTTTGCTCCATCTCTAACTTCTAGGAAACTTCAGTGCGACATTTACCAAACTATCTTTTTTTTTTTTCTGGAAGCAGATTAGAGAAGTTTTTTATTTTTAACCCTAGTTTGTGATGAATGACCACTTAGCAGTGCTTGTTTGCTCAGAGAAATCCCAAATCCTACCTATTTCCAGTTGTTGCAGCCCCAGCCATGTTATCTAGCTCCAGGGACAGTAGCTGTCATCAGGTCTTTGGGCAGCCAGGAGGATTGGGATGCCAGGCATCCTGAGGACAGGTCCTGAGGCTGGCTGGTTTGCTGTGTTTATTTGAGACGTGAGACAAACCTATCCATCTCCCTCAGTTGTTCCTTTAGATAACTGCTGTGCATCAGGTTCTTGTATCTCTCACCTCTGTATCTCTCGTTTGCACCCTTGGTTGCATCTTTTCCTCCAGTCTTGGTTCTTGATGTTAATTAAGGCTCCTCTTCACCCTCCATTTGCTGTCTTAATTTTTGGCTTCTGTCCTCTGTCTCTTCACACTTGGTTCCTGGTCATTACTCCTGGCAGAGCACTGACTGCTGTGGTGACCATGTTGTCCAACATCATTCAGCCCTGTCTCTCCCATCTTTCTGGCCTCCAACTCAGTCTCTTGCACTGCTGCTATTTATCTCTTCAGCTTGGTGCATCCCAGCTTGGCCAGTTTCCTGAACCTTGGTTCTCTCCTGACCATGTTTCATACATAGCTATACTCTGCTCCTGTAGCAGACCTCAGGTGTGGTTCCAGTTGTCACCTTGAGGTCCTATTTGAGTTCACACCCTGCCCCTTTGCCTTCCTGTTCCAGCCTGGCTTTAACCTATAGGTGTAGCTGCTGATACCCTTTTGGGGATCTTCTGAAAAGATTAATTCATTCCTTTATTGGAGATTATTATTCTTATAAGCAGAATTTTTCTAGAAAATAAGGACTATGGAGATTTTTTTTCTGTAGGAGATTTTAGACTTCTTAAAATAACTACCAGACATCAGTCCTTGACTGATGGGTCTTTAATGGCCCATTGTGGCAGTGAATAATTGATAGCTGTATAGAAATACAGAAAACTGTATCCCAAATGGTTGTCTCATTGAAAAGAGACAGCTGGTACCCACATCAGCTATCCTGACTTTTACTGCAAATTGCAGGATGGAGACTGCAGGATTAAAAGTCTCCTGTTTTAGCAGTCATCAGTTAAGGTTCCAGGGAGCTTTCTCTACTGAGTGTATCCAGGTATTTGATTATAAACGGTACATACTTGCTGCCAAATGAAGATCAGCATTGCAGTCATATCAGGATGGAAGAAAGAAAGCCACAGACGACATTTCTAGCATAAGCAGCTGTTTATTAGCATTAAGAAGTGCTACATGTGAGCATTTTCCATATAAATGAAAATATTTACTACCTAGATAATATCTTCCCTTGAATTCAGGATTGGTTTACAAAACTGCACTAAATCCTCTCACCAGAACAATTTGAAAAATAAACTTAAAAACCGACTTTTTAACAACATAAAAGCACGGTCATTAACTCAGTATTATTAAGATTGTAACATTCATCTCCACATGAGAACAAAAGCAGTTTTACTTCACCTTTAAGCAAAACAGAAGGGCCACTGGTTCATCACACTGAATTGAGGCCCAGTTGGAGTCTGCTTGTGGACTAGGGATGAATTTTCTCCTGAATAAGAAAATAAATACAGTTAATATTTTAATTTGAGAAATTTAATAAAATTTGTGGGCATTCTTTTTATATTAATAATACCTGACTATAGGCTTTATTGATCATGTGTGGCTATATATATATGATAATGCTATTTTATTCCCCAGATGAACATCTATAAATGCAGTACTTAAATCAGGTATAGATATTCACCTCAGCTCAGAGTGACTTCACATCCTGGCAAACTGTCTGAATTAGTGAAGTTTCTGGTGTGTATGTTTTGTAGGTTAGATACCTAGAGAAATGCCCTATGGAAGGATTCTCCAGAAAAATCTTTGTATTTAATTATATATCCTTGACATTCATTTGGCAAGGATTTTTTTCCTCTTAGAAGAGAGATGCTAATTCAGCTTCATTTTTAACCTTTAAAAATAATTTGTCCCAGTAGACAGTGCTGTAGATTAGGTCATAAAACTGAAGAAAAAAATCAGTCAATATAAAAACCTGCTTAGATTCCTGAAAATAGCAAAACTTGCAAAGTTTGCAACTTTTACAGCTGAAGAATAAATTAATAGAATAAATTAGGTGATTCTGATTGGTATTTGGTAATGTAGCATATAACATCTGGGACTACAAACAGGTTTGTCAGTTATTCATGTGCTACAAGGTAGATGCACACATTCACATACACTTTAACTGAGCTATTACAGCTTTGCAATAAGGGAGTTGTTTAGAAGAAATGGGAAAGCTTTGGCGTTTCATTGAAAACAGCACTGTCTTGAAATAGCCTTCCCTCAGGATCTAGCAAACAAAATTAACAACAAACACATCTGTGGCAGGCATTTATTTGCCACATAATGTATATAGCTATAAGCACATAGATTCATAGTATTTTTAAATTTGAATTTAAATTGCAAGCTGGCAATTCATGACTATGGAAAAGAGCATTTGATAAGCACGATCCTTGTGGGGATTCTGCTGCACATTTAACTGTGAGCTTTTGTAGCTGTTGGTTTATTCCCTGTGTGTTGTGTTTGAAGTGCACCCTTGTTCAGATGGGCAACAGATTTTCAAATGTACAAAGTCAGGCATCCTACAGTCTCATAGCCAGCTGACTAACCTGTGCTAATCTTTATGCCTTAGGAAAGTTTCTGCTTAAATAATGATTTTTAAGCACCCTCATAACTTTCATTAAGGTTTCATGGTTCTTTTTAATATCAGAAAAGCATTGGATATCGAGGCCATGGTTTCACAGGCCTTAACTCTGGATCTTTGCACTGCCGTATCACCCATCAAAGTTTGGTGCACCAGTGAGCCCTTGTAAAAAGAGGTTTACTTAATTTTACTTAAAAGAGTGTTACTTAATCCCCCATAGAGCTTGGTAAAATGGTATTTGGTCAAAAAGTTTTGAGCGTACTTTAAATGGCAAACTATGTTTATCTTTTATGGATGCTGTGTGTAATGCAGCTGCAGCATTTTTCATGCAGTTCCTTTGGTTCCAACTCTGTAAATCAGTGAACCACTGTCAGAACCAGTCTCTCAATTTTGGATTAGGTCTGAAGACAGTCAGTGTGTGATATTCCTTTGCTTTAGTTGGAGCTGTGCCTGTGAAAAGATTTCAACTGGATAAAATCACAAGTTAATCTGTTGCCCCCTTGAAGTAGCAGCCAGGTCTATTCCAAAGATAACTAGCAATTTTCTACATCTCACAGTAAAGGTCAACTGTGAAAAAAAGAAAGTAATTTACTTTTACCACAGAACACTTAAAAACAACAAAAATTTCCAATCAAATGAAGAGTTAAAGGGATGTGAGGAAAGATAAAAATAACAAAATCCAGCACAGTATTATAAGGATTTATGGAGGAGCACCAGCATTACTCTCTGACACATCTGTCCAGTTTTTCCTGTTCTCTCAGTGTCATTCTGGACACTGGCTCATGCAATGGGTATGTCTTGTCTTGCCATGTTTTCACTCTACAGAGAGCACAAACCATGCTGTACAGTCGTGGATAGCTACTATTCTCTTGTCTCATTCTACTCATTTTAATTCTCATCATTTCTTTCCTTCAAGACCTTGACTGTGACAAGCTGGACTATAAAGGTGAACTTGCAGAAAGAAGGAAATCACATTGCGCTGGTCCTCCTGCACTGTTCAGCTGAGAGAAGCACAAGATCTGGGGAGTTCATCCCAAACACACATTGGATTACAAATATGAGAAGCCTATCAGGCACAGTTGGTTCAAATGACTGGAGAATCATTACTAGTATAGTTGGTAAACAACAAATTATAATACATGCTGCTTTTCCTTTAGAGGCTTTATTTTAAATTGAATTATAAACCCAAGGACTTTGAGATAATGATATCAATTGAGTTTATAGATTGTGAGACAACATATTCCTGAGGCAATCACTCCACATTTCACCCACCTTTATAAAAAGGAGAATTTTCTATTTTGAAAAAAAAAAAAGTTTTAATTCAAAATAAGAGTTCTTCTTTATTTTATTTAACAAAACAAGAGCTGGTTTTACAGACAGGAGTAGCTCTAAACAGCCCTAGGCTGAAACAACAGAATCCTGAGTGCAGAAATATACAGAAAGAGGCAGAACGCAATTTGCCTCTAACATCACCTTCCATGGAGTTACCCAGAAGGCAGCAATGGGAAATAGAGTTCTCAGATTCCTCTGCATGCTCTTTCCTCACATAATCTGCTTCCCATGTCACTGAATATATGTAGACCTTGTTCAGTACATCATGTACCTTCATGGAACACGTGTGGGAAACCCTTTTCGGTTATGCACCCTGATAAGACTCACTAAAGCAAACAATTGTCAGCATAACACATAAGTTTCAAGTGGAGAAAGTCTTGTTGCAAGCCAGACCTACAAATACCTTTAAAATATAAGTGTGGGAGATATGAAAATCATGGACTCAGTCAGGATCTTGATTTTATCATATACTATAGTTTTCCCACAAGCAATTTTCAGTACTCAGAGGTAACAAATGTCTGTTTCTATTTCTTCTAACCACAGAGGCTAGCTACCTTCTCACCTCTTGTTTTGCAGACATCCACTTCTGCTTCACAATTACCAAGCCCCTTTTTCCTTCTCATGGAGCTTGCTGTGTTTCAGACCATAAAAATGGCTTGTATGCCAGAAAATTTACCTTTTCATTCAACTGTATCTGTAAGTCCAATTAGAGTTAGTACGCTTTCCTGCACATACATTCTTAAGCCATCGTGATTACAGCATCATCTATAGCTTTCTGTTTCCTCACAGACAGTGAATGGACCACTTGGCAAAAGAGGAAAAAAGAGAGTATGTGGGAATTTGCATGAGAATTCATCCCATTGCTTTGTCTTGGTATATCTTGCTTGACATATATGGGACTTTGATACTGAAGGAATTATTGCTGCATGGTGAGAGTAGCAGCAGATCTGAATGACCTCCTTTACATAGGAAAAAGCTGCAATGTATTTGTGTCTATACCAAGCAAAGTGAGTTTAAGATCCCTTGTACTAAAATTAGGAAGAATTAATTCATATAGGATAAATTGTGTTAAATGTGTATTTGCATATGCACATTGCTGGAACACTTGGGTTTCCTTCTTGTCATTATGTCTAATTAAAATGTTTGTAAACAGGCAGTGTTTTTATGTAATGTGCTATGCAATTTGTGCTTGGGGAATATTTTTTTAGCCAAACTAGTCTCCAGAATTTTAGATGGGACAGCAAGGAGATGGAGTCCTTCCAACGTAAAGCAATTACTGAAGACTTTGCTGTAAGAGAGACTGACAGTGGCTTATCTTGCCTGTTATACTGGAACAGCAATTGCTGCACTGAGAAGCTGGGCTGGCCTGGAGCCAGCTTGAGAGAAAGGGGACATTGTTAAAGGAATTGGAGAGCAAACACTTATGGAGTATGGAGCCACTGACAGATAGGAAGCTTCAGAATGGAGCAGGTCCAAGAAGATAACAAAGCTGGAGCTATTGCAAAAGGAAAGAGGTTTTAGGAAGATGTTTGTGAGAGGAGACGATCCAGAATATTTTCTCTTCTTTCTTGAAAAATGAAGTTGTATAAAAACAGACACCTTCTTTGGAAATGTGGAAATCCTTGAAGTTAAAACAAACCAAAACACAATGCTTTCTGACAGCAATGGCAAGACTGGGATAATGACTATTGAGTAACTGATAGGTTTGTGGGTAGGACGCTGGGGCTCTGAAAGATCTTGGGGGACAAATTCACAGCTATACCTATAACCTCTCATTCCATATTGCACAGGAGTTTCTTGGCTGTCAAATGAGTCTTGAGAGGCTTGCCTCCATGAACTATCCTGTATTTATACAAAGAAAAACAACTCCAGGGAGTCAGGGGAGCACAGGGGACAGGGAAGGAGCCATACCCAATGTCTGACAGGTTTTTAGCTTAATTCATTATTGGCAGATAGAGAGATAACACTGTCATAGGCTTGGGTACAGCATTCTAAATAATGTTAGATGGGAACAGTTTGACCAGGTTACTCTGAGATGCCACTTGACAACTCTGCTTAGGGCTGACTACAAGAAACTTTAAATCAGCATAGTATTGACTCTCGTTGCAGCTTCCTGTCTGGTAATTTAAGAGTAGAATATATCTGAAAACTCATAACAGATATTGGTAAAAAAGTCCCTGACAGGACAATGGGGAAGGCAGAATGGACTTAAACCTCCTAATGCAGTTCTGATACAAAGCGAAGTGTTTAATACTATAAGCTATACTGATATAGTGAATGTGTGGCAGGGACGGGGGGGAGTTGGGAGGAGGGTGACTGTCTGAAATATTTTTTATGTTTGTATGTTGTTCAAGTTATTTATTCAAGTGTAAGTTAATTTTAGTAAAACAGGAATGACACTTGAAAACAGAATTGAACCAAGAATTCTGCCAAAGAGGAATAATCATGTAGTCTAGGTATATGTCTGACACTGTCAGAAAGAAAAACATTTCAGCAACTAGAATGCACGCTGTCGCAATTCCATAACTTAGAAAAAAAATCATCCTGTTCATGCCTAGTGCTCAGTAAAGTCCCAAGGTATGATGGAGAACCTTGTAAAATTCTAATGCATTATTTAGGTAACGTAAATCAATTACTATGCAAGGAATCACTCCTATTAAACTTGTCTAGTAGTTGTACACAAGGTCTGTTCAGTTTATGAAATTCTGGCAATCATTTTTGTTCTTACAATCACATTATCAAAGCCATCAATCCTCATTCCTATTAACCCCCTTACAGCACTAACTGAATATTCAGAGCACTCTCCTTTTATGTCCAGCACTAACAAAAGGCTAATAATTTATTAGTTCTTTTTTTTTTAACAGCATTGTTCAATATGCTGTAAATGGAGAAGACAAGTACAGAGAGCAGCAAAGACATTTGATTTCATTAATATTTGGCAGAGCACATTCAGAGAAGCTTTTACCCATCAATGACTTCAGAAAATACAAAAGGCTTGATTTTATTTCATTATTGTTTTTCATTAGTTCCTAGATGAGGTGTTGAAAGTTACTTGATCACATCATGTAGAATTTAATGATTTATGGTTTAATTTACCTTAATTTTGGCTTGCATTGTTATTAATTGTCTTGAGTAATTGAATACATTTGGACTCCATGGGTTGAAAAGAGTATTTGAATTTTGATTAGGTTTTGCTTTTCCCTGGCAATAAAGAATAAAAGAAGGGCAGTCCTCATCTAACTTTATTATTTTTCCTTAGCCTTATCTGAATTTAAAGGGGAATAGAATAGCAGTTAATGTCAGAAAGAAGCCATAGTGCTCTCTCTTCCTCTTACTGTTTCTGAAGCAGTAGTATGCTATCAAAGCATGCATTAATTTAAGAAGTATTACTGTATCTATTCTTTTTTTACATTTCCTCTTGAACATAAAAGCAATTTCACGAGTGAGTGATGAACCTGTCTGACTTCAGATTCAGTTTAGAGAACTCAAACTTTCTCACCGCAGCCTTTCTGGGCTTCTGGAGGCTCTAACTCAGATCCCAGCTCTGCTTGTTCACAAATAATCAATTATGTTGTAGAAAAAGAAGTACCAGCTCCAAAGAGCTCTCAGACAGGAGGCAGGAAGGCAAGCAGGATTACAGGTCTGCTGTAGAACCAGTCACTGAATACACCGCTTTTCCATCCTCTTCCCAGCCTGTCCACCTTTTCTGAAAGGAAATGGAGGGAGGAGCTGATGGAGTAGAGTCCATCTTTTTGAGTGAAAATATATGCATCTTGTTCTCATTTAACTAATTAATTCTTGATACAGTACACTACTGAAATGTCAATGTTTGTGAAAATTTTGCAGAGTTCCTAAGATAATCCTTTAGTAACCTGATTTAAATACAATAAATCGTATACAAATAATAAAGGTCATCGTCTTCTTGGAAGGACAATTCTCCCCAGACAGAGAACGGACCCAGTATAAACACAAGACAGCTTCTTGCAATCTCAAACAAAAGAGCAAATAGAAACAATTCTGTTAAACACATCTGAGTGAGATAAAGAGTCCTCGTTCAACCTTGGTGGCCACTGGTCCCTGGGAGGAGATCTGTTGGCTCCAGTAATGCTATCTGTACGGCTGAGTGCTCAGACACACAAGCAGGGATTGCACAACTTTGTGTAAGAGCTTGCCATGACTTTGTCAGAAAGGTTTGACTAATTTCTTCCCTGTCACACTGCAGAATACCATGCAGTACGTATTAGGTCAGAAATCAGGAAGACCCAAATGGTTTTGCCACTCTGGTACAATGTATTCCTTTTTTTGTCAGTATGTGCTCCATGGGAAAGTATTTATATGCACCATTTCTATATAAAATGAAAGAACAGAAGTGGCTTTTAAAGGCCCATTAGAGATAAAGATAGCTATGGATGGGCTGAATATTGCATGAATCAATAGTTTCTCTGAATCTGCTCATCTTCTCTATAGTAAGCAGCTACTTTTAAAAGTGAAGTAGAATATGTAACTCAAGAAATACTTTCAATACAACACAGTTTCATGAAAGTAGGTTTTCTATTGAGAGCTTGTTTTTACAATAGTCCAATATACTTTTCTCTGGGTTGTCAAATTACTTTCGACCAAGAATTATTAAATGGGATTTATGCAAGATTCTGCTGCAGAACATCAGTGTGACATTGGCTGCTTGTGACTTGGTTTATAGATCTGCAAATGGGGCAAGAGAAAGTCAGCGTCCTTCTTGAACTCCTCTTTTCCACTTGCTTACACAGATTGGAAAGCCAATCCAGCTTAATTTTAAAAAAATATATGAGGCAACACTCAGTGGAGCAGCCCCATCTCTAGATCAGAGACGGTGACAATGTGAGGGGTGTGGAAAGCTACCTTAGCTGCTGGCATGGCCGCAGCCAGATTATGAACCAGCTGTGAGACTGTCTGGAGCTTGACTTGAGAAATGCAGGAATAAGACTGATTCGCCTCTCATCTGGAGTGGACAGGCAGCTTTAACAGCTGACATACAAGAGTTTCCAGGGCCTACACTGTTGCAGCGTACTGTACATGTAGAAGACTGCATTGTTTTTACAGAATAAGAGATTAATTTACTTGACTTGTATAGGCATATGGCTGTGTGAAAGAAAGTAGCACTACAGGGAAAGGAAATGGATGAGAAATAGAGTTCTTGCTACCTTTCTTTACCACTAGATAGCCTAGCAAGAAAACAGTAATTAAATTCTGCTGAGGTTGTTGTTAGTGAATTAGTCCTATCAGAAGAAAGACTTTATGCTTCAGAGGTGTGTTTGGGTTGTAGCAGCCCTCAGCTCAACTCCAAGGTGGTCTGGTTGTAAATTCCATACCCTACTCAGAGGTATGCATTGTATAAAAGTCTCAGAGCTATGTATAAAACTGGTATTTACCTCAAATCTTCCTAGTTGCTTAGGACTATATTCTGAACAAGGAGAACATTTTATCTGCAGGCTCACAAAAGCCAATAACCCACAGGCAGAGTAGAGGTGTTGTTTAGCATGAGACAGGCCTATACATAGCTCTGTGACACAGAGTCCTGAGCATCAACGTGCAGTCAGAGAGTTTTGTTCTCCTTTCTGGCACTGTAACAAGAAGTGAGGATTTCATTGCTTAATTAAATTTAGCCGATAATTTTGCATTAATAAAAGAGCAGACTTACCCTTGAATTCTCTGGACATGAATAAGAAACGCCCAACTGTTTCCATATATATTTCAACGCTTTGTTTTGTGTCAGCAAGTTTATCAGAGGGGAACTGGCAAAACTGTTTCATGGTTTTCCCAAAGCTTCTGTGCCAATTGGTTCATCTGCCTGTATTTGGGTACACAAGGAGGACTCCATGCTTGAAAACTAAACTGACATTTAATAGACAGATACTGTGATTGCAGTTATCATTCTGGCAGCCTGGCATTCAGATACTATCCCTACATTACCTCCTTTGGCAAGTGTGCCAAACTATGAAGACTGTGGATGTTTTCAGTCTTATGTTAACAACTCATTTTCAGGATCTGTAGCTGGAGTATCAAGACAATGCACAGGCATGTGAGTCAAGGGTGGTTATAGGTTTCCATGTTGTCCAAAATAAAATGGAGGTGGGTGAAGATTTATTTATTTGAAATATATATATATATGGAGTTCTTTGCAAATATCAATAAAGACTTGCCATAAGTGTCGTTATCTTATTTAGCTGAGCAATTTATATTACAGTCATCCCTAATGTAGGAAGATGTCCAAGATTAATTAGGTAGTCATGGCAAGACTTGTGGACTCATAGCACACTAGAGTTCATTCCAAGGCTTTCTGATCGTGCTGCTTACTATTCATGTCACTGGATAGCGGGAAAAGTGCATGTAATAATAAACCATAAGTTATGTATTACTGTAGAAGCAACAAAGATTAAAGTGTCTGATGCATCTGATCTCAAGAGGAGAAAGTGAAATTACTTTGTGAATCCTCTACACTTACAGTCTTGGCATAAGCATCTAGAGGGATGTTGGAAAAGTCCTCTGTAAGTGTGACTCTATGGGCAAGTAAGAAGGAGCAAGCAAAGTGATGCTGACAATCCTATATTTAAGGCAGAAGGAAGAAAAATGCTCAAAAGATAGATACCTGTGCACAAGGGCCATCAAACCATTGTAGTCAGTAAAACTGAGGAAAATCACAATGATTAGAGGTGCATCAAGAAGTCTGAATGTAATTTCATCCCAGCACTACGAGCTGCTGGGATTGCAGAGGAAGAAAAAGCTTGAAGGGTTTTGATTTTTGCAGAGAAAACTTTAAATTCATACTGCCAATGTTTAAAATGTATTTTAGAGCAGTTCAGTCTTGTTAAAGATCAGTCTTTCAGCTGATGCTATTCAGAGACTAATAACACAGCATCTGTGAGATGTGACATACCCACTTATTACATGCAATTCTGTGGAAAAGCTGAACGCCTAATTTGTATTAAAATCAATGAAAGCTGTGAATGTTCTGCTTCTTACAAAATGGGTTTTTATCTGAAAATGGGGATATTAAGCAGTGTGACATTCACCTTCGCTATTGTAAATGTTTGTGGAAGAAATCTATAGATGGTTCCGCAGTGAACATTGCTTCTCTATTATGACCTGGGGGGATAATGTATGATAATTAAAATGGTTTATTATAGTAAGAGAAGAAATGTATCACTATTGGCATGCAGTCATATCAGGTTATGTGCTGCTGTTATAAACATTATTACAACAGAATAGTTCATTGTGAGTCTTTAGGGATCATCACAGAGCCACCTGGTTCTCGCAGGAAGGGCACCAGCAAGAGAGAGGGAATTTTACCGGGATTTGGTCACCTGCAGCATCAGCTCACAGTACCCTGCACTGCTGGCAGTTCTGGGTGAAAAACTTGCCAAATAGAGAAGAGTCAAAAAATGTTTTTTAAGAGGGATGGAGAATCTTAAAAAAAAAAAAAGACTGAAAACATTTGTCAAGATGCTGGCATTTCTTGATTTGTATTTCTAAGAAGAATTTGTTGAGATAAGCCACTGTTTTCCATGGTTAGGCTTCTCAGAAGAAGAACCAGTCCAAAGAAGATGGGCTTCAGTAGAATTTAGGTCATATGAATTTGTCCCTAACAGACTGCATGCTAGATTGGAATGTTTAGGTTTTCTTCATGGCATACCAAATTTTGTTTTGGTGTGCATTTTTACCTTTGCATTTTTAATCTGTGTTTTGTTCATTTAAATTATAAAATCCAGGATAGAAATCCAGGTGTCAACCCTGGGACAGTAGCAATAAGCTCTATGATGAAGTTTTTGTACATTTCTTTCCAACTTGTGTAATAGCCCTGCCACAATAATTAACTGGTATTCTGAATTTCCTGGAGCTCATTTAGGGCAGCTAAAACCCACTGGGAAACATTGAAAGAAATGGAATCAGAAATTATTATGAAAATTATTGTAAGCATAAATAGTAAATAAAAGACATCTAGCAAATTATTTAGTCCATTAACTAATTTCATCTGTTAACTAATTAACTGAACAGGGCAACATGTTTGTACAGTGGCCATTGCATGATTTCGCTCCTGATGTCTTAGCAAATTACCTTTCAGAGAAGCGTGTTAAAGAATGTTTACAAATCGGTTCCTCAATATCCAACTCTCATTCTGCTAAAATCTGGACACCCTGATATCTTCATGATAATCTTCTGTCCTTATAAATGTTGTATGTACATCTTACTAAAGTTTTGGGATCTCTTCCTAAAGCTATTTATGCAGCCATCCAGCTGTGTGATACTATCATTTTAATGTCCATTTTACTTGCTTGTCTGTTTCTCTATGTGATCTGAATGTTTTCATTTTTTTGAGGTAATTCAGACCTCTTTTGTCCTGAAAGGTGACGACCTTGATTAGGTTAATTTAAAAGACAGAACAATTCTAAGTCGTTTCTTTAATGTGATGTGCTGAGTTACCATAAGCTGTGGAATATGAAATGTGGAATATGTGAAATATACAGTGGAATCACTGTAACCTGCCAGACACATTATAAGCAAAGGATATTCAAGCGACTAGCAGCTAACACAGAAGACCTTCAGCTGAAAATGTCTTTAAACACCATATATCCTGAAAATTATATTCTACGAGGTGTTTTTAAACGTTAACCAGTGATGGTATCCATGACCCAACAAAGTACACTATTATGCTCCTACGGTAATTCAGAAGCAACTGAACCTGTTTATACAAAATACAATCATTGTGTTAGTAAGTACGGGGGTTTTTTTATTTGAGACAGGCTCAGATCTTTAATTTAATAATACCACTTTATTTTCTCCCCTTTCCAAACCTTCAGCTGGATTTTGGCATAGTCAGAAATGTTCTTGCATGTAAAATGGACCAGGTAAAACCTGCCTGCGCATCAGTGGCCAAGCTCATATTTTTGATTCATGAAATGAAATTTCTCTTAGCCGTATGACTTTTGCAATATTAGGGAATTAACTAGATTTTTCTCTTAGCTCCTGTATCAGCAACAAACAGCACTCAGCATAGTTCTAATTACAGACTCCTGTAAGGCAGAAAGCAAATGCAGATTCAGATTGATTTACATATTGAATGAAGCTCATTTTGCATTTTGACAGTTCTTTCTCCTAGCTCTCTCTGAGCTTGTTTTATTTCCTCTTTACCCTTCAGTGCTTTACAATTTCTGTGCTTGCATGATTTTATTTTCACCTCTTTGCTCCAACACACTTCAGTTAAGGGGAGCAGCAGTGGAACCAGGACAGTTTCTAAGTAGTTTTGCTTGCAGGCCCAGACTGCCTCCCACCTCCACCTGAGGACAAGGCATTACCACACACAACTGCTCTTCCATCCTGGTCTTTAAGGGAGGAAAGCTCAGGTGCAGAGCTGAGATGAGAGCTGCAGCAGGCACTGATCTCTGCACCTAGGGAACCACTTACCCCCCAAGGTGCTACATCATGTCTCATCATGAAGAGCACGGAAAAATGCACTTTACGTGTTTCTGTACTTGTCATACGAACCGAAAATAGAAACCGTGAAATGCCATAGCAGTAGTTGTTGCTCTGCAGCCCAAATTCTAAAACAAAGGTTATGCTTAGGAAAATATGTGCAAGAGTGCCTCTACGTCTTTGTTCTAAAAAGGCTGAAAAGCAAAAATAGCCATCCACGTGGCCAATTATCTACTAAACTGCACAACATTTCTGAAGGGTACAAACCGCTAGTTGTTGCTTTTGTGGGAAACACAGTTTGAATAAAGCGCAAGGGCACAATGGAGCTTATATTATTGTGTTGGGAAATGCAAAGTGGGAGGGAAGTGATAACTCTTATGCTATAGACAAGCACACACGCAGGTTTCCTGTGGTTCTGACATACAAAAGTCGCAGAGGGACATTAGATTGCTCACAAACTGGTAATGACGGGACCTTACCCAATGGTTATATCCTGCAGTCATCCTAGGGAACACTTCCCAGAATAAATACAGAAAGACGTGTAGATAGATTGAGTTATTAATGGGGACACGGTTTCTTCACAGATAGAGGATATTAAACTTCCTTCCCCTTCAGAGGATTCACTCGGCCCCTCAGGGATCACAGCCTCAGCTGCTCAGTGAGTTGTCCAGCCGCAGGGATGCAGGCTCTCCCACGGGTGTACAGCGAGCAGTGTCAGGCAGCGGGAGGAACATTTCTATGTTCTCACAAGGCTCAGCTAATTCACCGTCCCTGGGGTCCTGCAACCCTTTCTTCTTAAAGAGCACAATGGCTTTTGGATCACAAGCTACATCATCCTCGGCTTTATTATTTAACATTACATGTGTTATCTATTCATAGTTTTCTTTATTGCAGTGTCTTTTGAGGCATTCTTTGAGACTCTGAGTATCATTTGTGCCTTCACATATTTTCATATGCAATGAAAACTCATTAAAGAACAAATTCAGACACAACCTCACATTTTTATATGTTTTTCAGGTCCATTGCAATTGCTTTCTCTATTAAGTTGTTACTATTCTTGCCTACTTCTTGTAAAAATACATCATTATTACAATTTAGTGTACTAGAATTACTATGGAGTGCTTCAGACTCTTATTATCCTGCTTCCTCATTTTAAAACTTTTTTTAAAAGCCTCAGTGTAAGACTCAGTTTGAGGAGCCGTGTTATATCAAAACTTGATTCACTAAGTGATTTCTCATAGGTCCTGCCTTTCTATAATTCTTTTCTAAATTTCAGTCAGAGGTTTAGGCAGTGGTGCTAAGGGGACATTTTTTCATTTCCTTTTCCAATGAAATGAAAAGCTCATTTAAACCACTACCATCACAGCTTCCTTCCAAAACAATTGGTATGTGGATGTAATAGCTGAAATACACACTACCACCTGGACAGTAGTATCTATGAAAGTTTGTGGGAGAGTATGGTCTGAATATCATTCAGTGTATGTACAAATACTGCTTTATGGAAAACTAGTGTAAACTAACTCCCTAAAATATTTTCACAAAGTAGATACTTTGGCCAGAACACTGAATCTGAGCTCACATCACTCAGTCAAACCAGATTCATATCTTTCCGTTGTCCAAGAAGTCTTCCTACAGTTTCATCGGTAGTTTGCATTATTAATTTACTCTTATATAGTTAGAACCTAACTTACTTTTTGTTCATCAGTGTACCTGGATATGAAGAATTTTTGAGAGAAAGATAGTTGATCCAATACAGCTAAATCATTTTAATTCATGCTTATCAGGAATAGCAGTGCGGAAAACCATAAGTAGGAGTTAAGTGACAAGTGCATAATTAGGCGCAAATTGCTTGCACATTTATATGAAGTAAAACAGTCAAATATCAAATAATGAAATAAAAGAGCTTTTAAGGAAGACTATCAATATTTAAATGCCATGACTGCCAAATAATCATTAGTCATTTACTGTCAGCTAAAGTATAGGAGTGAATTTTTGACAGTGCCTCTTGGATTAATGTAGATTTAGCCAGGATGTGAAAGTAATATTTCATGAAGACTAGAAGCATCTTTTTCACAGAGTTGTACCCATGGGTACAATAAAATGGGGTCTAAGGAGAATAAAAACTGTCTTCCAGAAGTTCTGTGCTTTGGGATAAAGCCAGAAGGAGCTAAGAGCTTTTATGAAATACTGTGCCTAGGCACATAACTCAGCACTGTAAATGACACTGCGAGGACTAGACACATACGTTAGGTTGAGCAGCGCTGAGATTTTCTGTGCTTAAATCCCAGATCTTGATGTACCAGCTTAATAAACTTGACTTTGAATACCTCCAGATAGCACTGAAAATGGAAAGAATCATTAGAACATCACCTGCATAGGAATGAATTGGTCTCTGGAATAGTTTGTTGAGCAGACACCAACTTCTGGTAGTGAACAGAAAATTTATTCTAATCCACCATGAAATTGAAAACACACAAGTAAAACACTATGGTGTAATAACACAGAAAAGGCAATCAATACTTGCAGCTATCTAAGTTTATGTTCTTTCATAATGAAATAAACAATCTAGAAGAAGATATTAAAAATATAGTGGGTGAGCGTCCAGTCAAGATGGTTTGTAAAATGTGTATGACATGTAAGATAAAAAGGAAAGAAAATGGCCCTGCAGCAAAGCCTTCATGTGACAGAAAGATCACAGAAACCTTTGCTCACTGAGGCAGCTCCTGAGGTTCAGGGGGCTGTTTCTTTGCAGGTTTTTCTATGGCACACCTCTATCAGATGCAAATATATTTATACAGCCTCTGCTATGCCTGGGTTGCTGAGGCAGAACACGATGAATTCCAGGAGGTTCAACAGTGATTAATGAACCCTGAGATCACCATACTTAAAGATTTAAATCAGCTCTTTTTGAAAAAGATTTGTTTTTTAACTTCGAACTCTCAGCACCCTCACTATAAACACCAAAAACAATGGCAAGTAAAACGCAGTGTTTAAAAATTAATTAGTGCTTCCTGCACATCCTGAGCTCCTATTCTTGGAAGAACAGTTTAAAGTTTTTCAAATTAAGACACCTAAAAATGCCAGTCATGTTTTTAACTCTTGGCCTAAGCTACTTGCCCAAGATAACAAAGGAAACTTGTGACAAAAGCAAGAGAAGAACCTGGATTTCCTGAGCTTACTCCAGTATCAGAGCTAAGGGACGACTCTCTGTACGATTTTAGGTCTTTATGGTGAAAAGCAGTGCCTGAAAGGTGAAAGATCCTACCTTTCTCAGTGCCTGATATCAGAGCATATAGATCTGATAGAATCAGGTTGGAAGGGACCACAAGGGCCATCTAGTCCATCCTTTCAAGGTAAAAGTATAGTTTAAATGAGATGAGTCAGCACCCTGTCAAGCTGACTCTTAAAACTGACCAGTGTAGGGGAATTTACCACTTCCCCTGGGAGATTGTTCCAGTGTCTCATTGATCTCATGATAAAAAAATTTCTTCTGGAGTTCAGTTGGAATCTCTCCAGAAGCAACTTGTGTCCATTACCCCTCATCTTTTCCATGTGACTCCTTGTGAAAAGGGAGTCTCCATCTTCTTGGTAGCCACCCTTTATGTACTGGTACAGAGTGATAAGGTTCCCCCCTAAGTCTTTTCTTCCCAAGGCTGAACAGGCCCAGTTTTCTCAGCCTTTCTTCATACTGCAGCTATTCCAGTCCTCTGATCATCCTCGTGGACCTTCATTCTGGTCAGTGAGACTTTAGAAAAAAACCTTAATGGCTTCACATAGCAAACCATAGGGTTTGCTTGCTTGGGCAATGCTGGCTATGCCTGCTTAAGGGACTCAGGAAGAGTGACAAAGGAGTGCAGTCACTCCACAGGTGTATGACACTGGGCACGAGGAATAAGCAGCACTAAGAGATAGCTGTAGCCTTCTAGTAAATAGTTTCCTCTGCTAAAGTATGCTCCACTCACATATATGTTTGAGGGGCTTTTGGGTTTATGAAACTTATAGTTGTATGATGACTTTATTCCTGACATCATACTTTCCCTTGAAGAACCACTTTTACAGAATGATGCATTAGGACTGACAACAGTGAGTGAATGCTTTCTGGTTTGATTTAATTCAGCCATTAAACCCACCCAACACCTTTCTAACTGACAAGCAGCAATTTCATGGGGTGCAATAAAGGAACAATGACAAGACAAAGGACGTGGCAACCAGCCAACAGTCCCCACAGCAGCGACGGAAACGTCATGGTATTTGTGGGGAAGGCAAAATGGAGGTTCTTGGTTCCAACTTGGAAAGTATTATCCTCTCACAGTGCTCCTTTTTAATGGGTTTGTCAGACCAACGATAATTTAACTTAACTATGTGGCAATCCACCAGCTCATCCACAAAATCATATTGTCGGTGAGCAAATATGAAAATGATATGCTGCGTTGTTAGTGAAGAGTTAGATTTATCAAGGAGAAGAAATTAAGGACATGCTTTTGCTAATCAGAATTCATACCTATAAATATTTGCTACTGTTTTGCAGCAGATCTAAATGTGTCATCCTGAGTCAATATGTTCTATTAGCTGGAATTTTATTATCTACTTCTATCCCCAGAGATTGTTATCCTCATTTGCTTATCTGACTTGGAAAATAAAATCTTTAAGTTTTGCCTCTTCTATAAATGGCTTTGCTTTTTGTTGGCATTTTCTGCCACAATGGTAGACCCTGCTCCATCACAGCACTCTCCACTGCTGACACCCTTGAGCTCTCAGGGGCACAAACTGATGGTGTGGTTATATGTCTAGTTAGGCAGACTTTCTTGTTCTTACCTCTTCTTCAACCAAGCATCAAAAAATTGTTTTGCAGAGAAGAAAACAAAAATGAGTATATCAGTTCATTCCCACGGAGTTCTATGCTCAGTGCCTGGCATAAAGGCTTCTCAGGTGAAATTGTCCCTGATGCACAAAGCAGCACTATGCTGGCTTACGAGCACAAGGCTGCAGCCAGCGTGACAAGCCAAGTGAGACAAATCCCAGCTCAAGCGTGCAGCAGGTGAGTATGGTCACGAACAGGGCTTTTCTGAGCGCAGGATACACCAGATGGCAAACCCTTGATGGACAAGGTCTGGCACTTTTGGTCACAGGGGTGAGAAGAGACTGAGACAGTGGCCCAAATGCGTGAGGGGAACCTTCAACTGTGCGACAGCAGAAGTCAAGGGTTAGTTATGGGAGATCGCTTGTTAGACTCGGTGTAATAGGAAACACAAGGACATACTCATGAATAGCGACACACAGAGGAGACTAGAAAGATTGTTACATTGCCCTCCCTTCCTCAGCCATTACATCCTCTTCATCGTCTTCTTTCACAATGCCTACTCAGCACCTTTATAATTAATGTTTATTAATCAGTCTGTCAGAATTGAAGTAGATTAAAGAAGATTTAAACTACACACTGTAATAGCATTGAAGGAAACCAGAGAGCAAATAAATGCTTTCAAAAGCTAAATCTAGGCGTTGATTAGTTATCTGTGTGACCAAGAGGCCAGGAAAAAAATTAACCTCGTAAAAGTGTAGAATATTAAATTATTTTCTGAAAGTTCACATCTAAATTACTACAAAACACACTGATTCATTTTAAAGGTATAGTGCACTCCTTGTTATCTTGAGCACCTAGAGTGTTCTTCATCACTACTTGTATGGAGCATCTTTGATCTAGATCTGTGCCTTGTTTTCTTTTTGCTTTCCTACAAGCACAAGAAGTGATTCAGACCCCACAGCCTGTTCTGAGTACTTATTGCATCCCACATTTCCATCTGTTCCCAGTACAGAAGTTAAAATGGATTCACACACATCACTGGGAACCTTGACATTACACAGTGCCAGTCTGTGCAGAGAGACCAGAGGTGCCATGTAGGTGCCTGGAAGCAGGATAGGCACAGGAGCTTCTTACTCAACTTGGAAACTGTCTGTGACAGAGAAGCTTGTGTTGCCAACACAAATTCCCATTTTGAGACTATAACTGCTAAAATACATCCTTGTGACCATTAAAACTATTTTGCTTCACCTAACCCACACAGTCACTTCCAAATACTGGAAATCACACAAATGTCCCTCTCTTGCTAATGAGAAGAGAACCCACCAATGTGGAAATGTTTGGGAGCCATCCTGTTCTGCACAATCAAACCAGAGTCCTTGGAAAATATTACCTTTCATGCCCAGTAATATGCTTTTATGTAGCTGTTATATATGCCAATAGCCATGGCATCAGTGGATTGAATTTTGGGCCTTGGCTTCTGGGGTTTTGTTTCATGTTGTTTACAAACTGGAACCCAGGTGGGTCTATATAGGCATTTATTTTTAATATCACAAGAAAGTTCTCTCCAGAAATATTCAACAACTAGGCAGTATGCAATAGGAAGTAAAGGCTCTCAATGTGAAAAAAATCAGACATAGCCGAAGACGATGATCTTCAAAACTACAGGTTTAACCAATTGGCTTTTTACAGTCTTCCTATAGGGACTTAACCTAAAAAGCAGTATGATGCAAATGTTATTCCTGTCCTTAGGGCAGTCTAGACATCAGCACATATGTTTTATTTTTCAGCACTCGCACAAAAAACTTACCTCGTTTATCAACACTGCATATGGCCCAGAATTACAAGTATTCATGGAAAGCTGTCTAGTTTGTGCCCATCTGGTTCATCCTTTTGACAGTGCAGGATTGTTTCCAGTACTATATCTAAGGCATTAAGCAAATAACATTAAATATCTTAATAGAAA
The DNA here is from genome assembly GCF_000695765.1 of Mesitornis unicolor. Lineage (NCBI taxonomy): Eukaryota > Metazoa > Chordata > Aves > Mesitornithiformes > Mesitornithidae > Mesitornis > Mesitornis unicolor. The sequence goes on from NW_010206629.1 coordinate 134,223, forward strand.
GGGGAAGTATCTGCAATGAAAACAACATTAAACATCTTAATAGAAACAGGGAGAACCTGAAATGAGAATAAGTCTGATAAGCTACTAGGACTTTGAGAAAACAAAGCATTTTACATGTGTACCTTCCTCCTATTTTTTTTTTTTACAGAAACTAAAACCTCAGGTTTTATTAGTTCTTATATAAACTACAATCCCATTAATTAGGGCTACAAAAAAACATACCTTCAGAAGAACCATGTAATGGCTATGAAATAAACTCTCTTTATTTCTGCAGTCATGTAGCACTGGTGGCAACAGTACAGAAAAACACCTTCATCTTAGGTTGACATTAGTAAAGAGTAAAAGTGCTGTAGTTCTCCTCTAGTGACCAGCTTATGTTACAACATAATGGTGACTGTTATAATGCAGATCTTTTCAAACTCAGAAGGAAACAGATTGGTTTGCCTGCTAACCTCCGTATAACAATCAGTCTAAGATCTGCAATAGCAATACACATTTGAAATCAAATTCCAAAATGCTAGTTGAAAGCAGTCTACTCTAATGTTTAACAGATGCAGAGTCCGAGACAGCAGAAGGAAAACATATTTGCTTTAGTTGCTATGCAGCTCTGCAGCAGAACTGGAAACAGACTGCAGTTCTCCTATGCCCCAGACCAAAGCAGTGTCTTGCAGGTTGCACTGCTAGGCAAATGGTTTTATATAAAAGTTGTGCTAAGCAATGTAATTGCCGTCACCAAGAATGCCATTTTCCATGCAGTTTCACCCAGCTGAACATCTCTGCCAGTAACTTCTGAGGCCATCCCGTAACACCCCTCACATTTGGCAGAAGAGTTGAGATAATTAAGTTCCCATTAGCAGTGTGCTAATGATAAGAGATACCTTGTAGTTGCTCTGAATGAAGGAAAAGTTCAAGCCTGGTTTTACACTTTGAAAGCACAGACCCTTCAACGTGCTCCTACTGGCAGAGACAAGTTTTTTGAAACTTGTCCTTCCATGAAAGAAGTGAGGATGCTGAACACAAGGAAATGAGACACAGAATGTTGTCTCTCCTTTGCACCACTCAGCAGCTTTCTGCACCACAGAGACATGAAACTGCAGCAGAGCCAGTGCACAGGCAGGGGATTGCATGGATCGACTGGAGCAACCAGCTGTGTGAGCTTAACTGTAAAGTGACTCCTTTAGCCTGACAAAAATTGTCACCTAGACCCCAGGTGTTCAGATTAAGCTTCTAGGATCTAAGTATGTGAGAAACACTATAAATGCTTTACTTTTGAATTACTTTTCCCATCTCTTCTGGAAAACAGTTTTCTTTTGACATCTTCGCAAGTCATAGTGGAGGTAGCCACTGAGGAAACAGAGGCAGATATGTAATTGAGAAAATACATAAATTGTCTCTTAATCTTTTAGAGTTAAAAAGAAAGGTTAAGAGAGGGACAAGTGCTTTCAGTAATTGAATACTTGTTCAAGCTTTCATTAAGCAAAGATCCAGACCAGTCATTATGGTTTCAGTTAAGTCTTTTTAGTTTGACAGATATTTCTGAAAAATGTCTTTCCAGGCTGACCTGAAGGTTTGAAAAGGAATTCAGTTATTCAGGGGCCTGAAATGAATTATGGTAGTTTTGAGTTGGTTTTGGAGTGTTTGGGAGGGGTTTTTTTGGAACTTCAAGCAAAGCAGATACTGTCACAATAATCCTGGCTAGGTGAGCTCAACCATATCCTTATCTCAGAGTTTACATCCAGCATTAGCACTCCTTAAGGGGGATGCTGAATGAACTGGGTTTCCATGGCAAGGTTTCGTTAGTGAGGGACAAGGAGGGCTGCAGGGGTGGCCTCTGTGAGAAAGGAGCAGGGGCTACCTCATGCCAAGCAAATCTGCTTCCAGCTGACTCCAAAACAGACCCATGGCTGCCCAAAGCTCAGCCCTTCAGTCAGGCTGGTGGCATCTCTGTGAAAACATTTAAGAAAGGGTAAAAACCACTGCACAGCAGCTGTGAGAGAGGAGTAATAGAAATGTGAGAGAAACAACACCGTAGACATGAAGGTCATTCCT